>NC_092334.1:131150000-131450000 GCF_046630445.1 Rutidosis leptorrhynchoides
GCGTCCAAATATCCAAAAGCTACCCCGTCGAGCCCAAGCGCTCCTAAGCATCTAGTCTACAACTAGATAGCTTCATAATCACAATACCTGTAAAAGGTAAACAACGAGAGGGGTAAGCATAAAGCTTAGTGAGTAGAATAAATATATACATGCATATACAACTTACCTACTCGCAACCACGACATCACATAACTACATATAATCACATACCCTTTCGTATCAATAGCTAGTATCATCGAATCGTACAACTAGCAAGCTCATAAGCAATCAATAGCTAGTATCATCAAATCGTACAACTAGCAACATCATAAGCATAAATAATCATAATAATAATTAAATGCTACTAACAACAAATTATGAACCATGGTTAACCAAATCTTTGCAAGGGAATGACTTTGCGAAACAAGTCATCGATGTTCATAACAACCGTTAGCTTCCAAACACGGCTATGGAATGCTAACCCCCGAGGTGTTCCAAAAACGGCTATGGCATCACCCCCAAGTCTTCCAAAAACGGTTATGGCTTCACTTGATCAATGTGTGAGTAAAACACGGCTATTACTCACAATCATGTACATAAACACAGCTATGTGCATAAATAATACGGATAACAACGTGGGAGTAAAACACGGCTATTACTCGCCACTATATGCACAAACACGGCTATGTGCATAAATGTTAAATGTGGACAAAACGGCTATGTCCCACAACTATGGTCACAAAAACGGCTATGTGACACAATTACTACGGGCAACTATCAATGTGGACAAAACGGCTATGCCCCACAACTATCAATATGGACAAAACGGCTATGTCCCACAACTATGGTCACAAAAACGGCTATGTGACACCATTAATACGGGCACATAAATCATATACGTACATACATAGATATTCCACTCACCTCGTGAACTCAAGCATTACAAACCATGCGCGAAATCCCCACCACACACGACCGAGCAAGATTTTACCTATAATACATAAGTACACATTTAATACACAACTTTTGGAATTAACCACAATACTCACTCTCGAGCATTTAATAACCCAAAAGCATTAAATAACTCACTTACACCCAAAACCGCCCATAAATGGCCAAGACTCATCTTTAATTACTAAAACTAGTGATGTAAGTCTACTAACACCAATTAACACAAACTTAGGGTATTTCATACCCATTTCACCTAATTAGGTCAACCTTAACTCATTTGACCCATTTCAACACTTATACATACCATTTTAGCCAAACATGACCCATTTACAATTCTTCCATCATTTACAAGTGTATTAGTGACTAATCAACACAATTTAACACTTACAACTTCAATTCACATGGCCAAACCCTAGATCATTGCTATTAGGGTTTTCCTTATCTCGACATAACCCAAATTCACCCATTTTACCCCCAAATGGGTCTTACAAGTTCCAACACTCCTAAAATCACTAATACTAGTGATTATACTCCACTTACAAACCTTAAACATGCTTAAATCATTAACCAACCCAAAACCCGCAAAATATCAAAATAGTGAGTTTCCATAAACCCTCTTCATCATCTAAATGGGTTTTACAAATAACAATCTCAAAACCCTAACATGAAATCTCAAATCAAACAATGAAATTCGGATTTAGAATTTACCATAACAATCAAAACGTAGCCGAGAACGAAAGGAACAACTTTATCACTCGCACCTTTTATCGATTCAAGCTTCTTCTTCATCAAAACTCCAAATCTCTCTCTAGAATCTCCCTCTCTCTTTAAACTTTGAAGATGAGAGTGTTTAGATGTGAAAATGGAGATAAGATAAGCATTGGAACTGATTTGGGGTATAAAACTCTCCACATGTGAATTTACCAAAACACCCTCAAAAGATTCCATTAAAATGGGTCAAAAATGACATTACAGCGACATTTGTCGCGTTTCGCGACACTTTGTCGCGTTTCGCGACACCAGGATGCGACAAACAATACTCAAACACGACAGAAAGATAGAAACCATGTATCAGAAGTTGTCTCGTTTCGGTCATTTTTGTCACGGATCACGACAGACCAGAACGCGACAAAACACACCCGAACTCGACAGTTTACCTGATTTTCTCCAATTTCACTTTTAAAACATCCCAAAGTCCAACATGGTCAACTAATTATATCCAAAACATTAATTAATCATTCTTGGACTTCAAATGATGCCCCGAGCGTCATGTTTAGAAAAACGGGGTGTTACAACTCTCCCCCACTTAAATTCGATCACGTCCTCGTGATCCTAGTCACTTAACCGATCGGAACCGCACTCTATGGTCCTCGAACAAACGTTTTGATCCGAATTCTACCATATTACTCATTAACCTGAAGATTAATCCATTAATTAAATACACACTTGCACGCATTTCGAGACGAATAACACACATTATCCGAAGTCTATAACGATCACCTAGAATACACAGAATCACCTTGTATTCTCCTAACTCCTCTAAGCAATTCCTTTCAAAGAGTCACCTTAACAACTAAATCGTCTCCCGCGATTTATCAAAATCCACAAATCCGAGCACTAACACTTGCTCAATCCCACACATTGGAAAAACTCAACCAATCTCGTACCGAGATATCGACTCCTTAGTGTACCCATACCAAGTACAATGCTAATAATCACAAACTTGCATTACCGCAACCAGTGGTATCTCTTGCACTCAACATCAAAATACGGAAAACTCCATTAACCATTCAAGTTCTCTCGACTAAATCTTGCAACAAGCTACATCCATAACTATATCACCCAACGCGATCTACTAGATCCACTACTCCGTGAACCAAGTCTTGCATTAATCTAGATCGATAAGGATCCATGCCGCGTTAAACTTCGTACTTACAATGGTCCATAAACGCATCACTCAAACGGTCAATCACGAATGTTCTCTGAATCAAGAACCAACTTCCCCCGTCTGCACCACCGGGTCATTCCTTCAATGAAGGAATCTCGGTATCGCCAACTAATCACACTAGGGACACAAACCTTCCCATGAATCGACCCGCGCACGATCACCCATCTCTGAATTAATCCAGGACGACGATAATACACCACGTGCTAAATAAATCATCAACACTCAATGTAGGGTTTCTCCCTTAAACCCTACAACGCATCCATACCCTACGGCTTCCTAGTACTAGCATGGAAACTATTCATATACTAAAATCCCATCAACGGCGAAACATCATCACAAAATTCCCGCAGTTCGCCACAAGACTTACAAAATAGTCACCAAATCCGGGTGAACCTTCCTACCTAGACCGTCTGTTAGGGATGGTCTCAACATTTTAATGCAACCTACGGGTTACATCACTAGGGTACACACTCTCGCAAACAAACAACTTCTGCGTGTCTCTACGGGAGACAGTCAGAACCGACACTCTCCGCTTCACAATTGTTCATAAAGTGGAATAATCCACTGACAATTCCCACGACCACGTTTCCCTGATAAGGAAAAAATACAGTAGTCACCACGATATCAAACTCGTACTCCCTCGATAGTACTATCCAAGTTTCACACTAACCCAGATTTATATCACGAGAGTACCCGCAATAACAGTTACATTCTCTCACTTCCGTGATCTCAAACTTTACACTTGGTCTCATACCGCACTTGATATTGCACGACCACATTACACAAGAAGACTTACGCTTCACTTGATCTAATACCACCGGAGATTCCTCGGGCGGTAGTAAAACTCCCCCACTTAGGGTTCAGCTCCACACTTTCACCACCAAGATGATAACATCCCGCGGAATTGTTATTCCAAAACACACATGACCATTTTCACCATTGGTCATATACTCCGAATCACCACGAATTCGCTTCAGGCTCTCAGAACCGACATACACATTCGTTGGGAATGTCGTACACGCGACGACATCACACCTTCATACCACAAATCACCATTTACAGCTCTTCATCGTTCGCAAAACGAACTTTACCAAAGTCCCACGTATGCCTCTAAGTAATAGCATATACCACTCTGCTTAATCAGTCATGCATCTCAGTCGAGATCACCCGACCTTCCACGCAATGAACCTTTATCAACAATTGCTCACTCTTACGGAGAAGAGTTACCAACCCGACACAATAATTGCATCGACCGTAATATCAACACTTCATCATAACCTTCGGTCTAACCGACCCTTAAGTCCGTCACCGGCTCACCGGTCATCTTTACTCGTCTAACACTTAAAAGCAACAAGATTCGCTCATCCATCACTTCCTAAGATTATTTATCAAAATGCTCTTAAACTTCGACTTTCGCAACCGTCGAATTACTATCAACCATCGATCACTATTGCAATCTCCGCTGTTTCCAAGGGTATCTCACGGGAACCCTAAGCATAAAGTGATCACACTATTACTGGAGTTGGACATTACACTAGCAGGTATAAAGAGGCACATGACGCAGTGTCATGTAGACTCCCAACACAATCTACCGAATTTTAGAAACTCGATCTTTAGGTTCCATACACTCGATGTTGCCCATCTCTCCACAATAATGGCCCGAAGCCATACTTACCCGACAAACCTTACGGTTTATTGTCTTGTCCAAAGTTCCTAGCGATTACACGTCACCTGCAATTCCACAAGGCTAAACGATATATCCTAATGAGGCCCTTCATCTAATACTAAGGAGATGCTCGGGAACACCAAGTCTTACACCCTTTTACATCTCGATAACACCACTACTACAAGGGATATTCCGTTAGGAATGTTACCCTATAATCCATAACACACTAACGCACTAACGCAGTCACCGTTATACGGGTCCCACTCCCAGGAGTTTAACGACCCAAAGACTCCTCGATTCGCCAATTTTAAGGCGACTCACAACAAGAATCCCAACACGATTCTCTAACCACACACTCTACAGAGTGTAACTCAAAACTACAATCATTAGAATTATCGCATTCCATTACGGAATTTAAGTCCTCAACGCACACACGCGTATACAATAAATCGGTCATCCTAGTTATGATGGGTAACTAAAACCAATAACAATCTCAACAGTACACCCACTACTTAGGGTGTCTAAGCACGCGCCAAACTCGTGAGTTGGCTCACTCACTTGACTAACCGAATCCACCGTAATACTTCCTGACTCACAACGAACCCGATGTGACAACAAGTACATCACTCGAGACTACTATATCCTAGGAACTAATAAAAGATTCCTAACACATCCCGTTCTACCCCAACCATGCCACGTTTCCTCCGTTCGGTACTTGTCATGTCATGCTTGGTGTCAAGATACACTTTCGTAATAATGGTGATCAATCACTATTACAAATGCGTACCTTACCATTTTCACATGGTCACGCAAAGTACTTTACCTGGACTGACGCAACATTCACACAAGATAACACGTGATAACTCCTAGTACCCGAATGACCAAAGTCCTTACCGCGAACTTGATCACTCAAAACCGCCAATTACTCGAATCTCTCCAATAGATTCGTCCCTAGGACACCGCACAATTAGATACCTGTATATATATACACATATATACAATATAATAATAAATATACACAAGTACACCGCAACACAAGTCAACCTACAACCTAGGTGACTATTACTAAAACAACGTCCAAGTTCGCCTACTTACATTAGGCACTAGCAATCTAAGGCACTAATTTACGCACGAAATAAGGCCCCACAAAATTCCACATTGGACAAACACAAGTCCTAGTTAGCCACCAACTCTAAGGCACTAACAAATCTCAATCCGACCCGTAATCCTACAAGTCCAGCAATTAACGCACTACTATCAATAAGTCTAAGACTAGGCACCTATTCCAAGGTCACCTAATTCCCTTAGACCATGCTCTGATACCACTTGTAACGACCCAAATCTGTTTAACCAAAAACGTAGTACATTTTTTTTTATTCAGTTAGGTCCCATTAATATAATACATTTTCAACTCTGTTTTAATCGAAACATAACATCATAAAGATACGCTTAACAATCTATCATGACCCTTGCACACAAATTACACTTTACAAAATCATTTAGAATAATGACCCGATCACAAGAAATACGGGTTAAGACTCAATAACCCAACCCAAACCAAGAGCATAATCCCGGGGACTACTAAATCCCCCATCCGCGTCCAAATATCCAAAAGCTACTCCGTCGAGCCCAAGCGCTCCTAAGCATCTAGTCTACAACTAGCTAGCTTCATAATCACAATACCTGTAAAAAGGTAAACAACGAGAGGGGTAAGCATAAAGCTTAGTGAGTAGAATAAATATATACATGCATATACAACTTACCTACTCGCAACCACGACATCACATAACTACATATAATCACATACCTTTTCGTATCAATAGCTAGTATCATCGAATCGTATAACTAGCAACCTCATAAGCAATCAATAGCTAGTATCATCAAATCGTACAACTAGCAACATCATAAGCATAAATAATCATAATAATAATTAAATGCTACTAACAACAAATTATGAACCATGGTTAACCAAATCTTCGCAAGGGAATGAATTTGCGAAACAAGTCATCGATGTTCATAACAACCGTTAGCTTCCAAACACGGCTATGGTATGCTAACCCCCGAGGTGTTCCAAAAACGGCTATGGCATCACCCCCAAGTGTTCCAAAAACGGCTATGGCATCACTTGATCAATGTGTGAGTAAAACACGGCTATTACTCACAATCATGTACACAAACACGGCTATGTGCACAAATAATACGGATAACAACGTGGGAGTAAAACATGACTATTACTTGCCACTATATGCATAAACACGGCTATGTGCATAAATGTTAAATGTGGACAAAACGGCTATGTCCCACAACTATGGTCACAAAAACGGCTATGTGACACCATTACTACGAGCAACTATCAATGTGGATAAAACGGCTATGCCCCACAACTATCAATATGGACAAAACGGCTATGTCCCACAACTATGGTCACAAAAACGACTATGTGACACCATTAATACGGGCACATAAATCATATACGTACATACATAGATATTCCACTCACCTCGTGAACTCAAGCATTACAAACCATGCGCGAAATCCCCACCACACGCGATCGAGCAAGATTTTACCTATAATACAGAAGTACACATTTAATACAAAACTTGTGGAATTAACCACAATACTCACTCTCGAGCATTTAATAACCCAAAAGCATTAAATAACTCACTTACACCCAAAACCGCCCATAAATGGCCAAGACTCATCTTTAATTACTAAAACTAGTGATGTAAGTCTACTAACACCAATTAACACAAACTTAGGGTATTTCATACCCATTTCACCCAATTAGGTCAACCTTAACTCATTTGACCCATTTCAACACTTATACATACCATTTTAGCCAAACATGACCCATTTACAATTCTTCCATCATTTACAAGTGTATTAGTGACTAATCAACACAATTTAACACTTACAACTTCAATTCACATGGCCAAACCCTAGATCATTGCTATTAGGGTTTTCCTTATCTCGACATAACCCAAATTCACCCATTTTACCCCCAAATGGGTCTTACAAGTTCCAACACTCCTAAAATCACTAATACTAGTGATTATACCCCACTTACA
Source organism: Rutidosis leptorrhynchoides (assembly GCF_046630445.1). NCBI lineage: Eukaryota > Viridiplantae > Streptophyta > Magnoliopsida > Asterales > Asteraceae > Rutidosis > Rutidosis leptorrhynchoides. The sequence goes on from NC_092334.1 coordinate 131,157,613, forward strand.
AACCTTAAACATGCTTAAATCATTAACCAACCCAAAACCCGCAAAATATCAAAATAGTGAGTTTCCATAAACCCTCTTCATCATCTAAATGGGTTTTACAAATAACAATCTCAAAACCCTAACATGAAATCTCAAATCAAACAATGAAATTCGGATTTAGAATTTACCATAACAATCAAAACGTAGCCGAGAACGAAAGGAACAACTTTATCACTCGCACCTTTGATCGATTCAAGCTTCTTCTTCATCAAAACTCCAAATCTCTCTCTAGAATCTCCTTCTCTCTCTAAAATTTGAAGATGAGAGTGTTTGGATGTGAAAATGGAGATAAGATAAGCATTGAAACTGATTTGGGGTATAAAACTCGTCCACATGTGAATTTACCAAAACACCCTCAAAAGATTCCATTAAAATGGGTCAAAAATGACATTACAGAGACATTTGTCGCGTTTCGCGACACTTTATCGCATTTCGCGACACCAGGACGCGACAAACAATACTTAAACGCGACAGAAAGACAGAAACCATGTATCAGAAGTTGTCTCATTTCGGTCATGTTTGTCACGGATCACGACAGACCAAAACGCGACAAAACACACCCGAACTCGACAGTTTACCTGATTTTCTCCAATTTCACTTTTAAAACATCCCAAAGTCCAACGTGGTCAACTAATTACATCCAAAACATTAATTAATCATTCTTGGACTTCAAATGATGCCCCGAGCGTCATGTTTATAAAAACGGGGTGTTACATCATATTGCGTGTTTGTACCTTTACGCGTTTCGCATAACGCGTTATTAATGAAATACTTATATTTCGCAGTTGCAACTTGACTTATTTATATAGCACTTTATTTAATATATATTCAGAATTCAGACTTGCCCTTTGCAATTTCCAACTTTTACTATTGTACACATAATAAATATGTACTTTCACGAAACAATCTGTTTTCATACATTATAAATCTTCTAAATCCGTCAAAACGATCCTTAGGTAATTTATTAGCATTGCGAAGCATCTAAGTATGGCAAGATCAAATACTTAGGAAATTTTATCCTTTCGCAACATTCATTATTTAACACAAGTAGGCAATTTCATCACTTGGTTCTAGAATTGATATTTTACAATATACATCCGCGTTATTATAGCATAAGTAGGCCACATCATTTCTCAGCAAAACAACACCATGTGTTTTAAAATATCTGTGAACACTTAGTCACATTTGCAAAAAAATTAATTCAGTGTTGAAAGATTTAAGTAATTGTATTCTGCAAAAATGATCACTACGCGTGGCCACACGCAGCATTTTCTGTTTTATATAGAAACAATCACTAGAACACAAATTAATTTTGTCTTATGCATTATTTTTTAGCAATAACAGCTCAGCAATGAAAACAACATATTAATCATGATCAAATATGATTAAGCATTCTATCCAAATTCCTCTATTACAAATGTGTGTATTATTCAGTGAGCACTGCATGTCCCTCAACACCCACACTTTCTCGCACCATAATCATCGCGCAAAGTGGCTCAACTACCACCGAAGTCAGCGTGCCAATACCCTTACAAGCAGAAAACTTCACCATTCCATGCAGTGTGGGTGGTATTGCGCCAAACATGCGCAAAGCAGTGTGCCCAAGAATCATGTTAAACCGCGACTGAGTTCGCATGACATAAAGGTTCAACAAAGCTTGGCGCCTTAGCGATTCATCGCAGTCATCTACTAATTCAACTTGCAATTCCAACTGACCAATAGGCCAAGTTGATTCCCCTGAAAAACCAGCAAGCGAAACCGCAGTAGGTTTCATCAAGGCTTGAATATTCAGAGGCAACATACTAAAACATTGCTCATACATTACATCTACACTGCTACCAGTGTCAACATGCACCTTCATAATCACAATACCAGTATTCGCAATGCAGCATGAAACCACCACTGGCTTATCAAGATCCGCGCTCAAGTTTACAGGAGGAAAAGTAATAGAGGGACATTGCCAGTTCGAGATTTGTTCAGATATTTGGAATACTGACGCTTCGCCTTGTACCTCTACCACATTAATGACCTGAATCCCACGCAAATTTTCTTTCTTACTTACCATTTTTACCCTAAGATTCTTCACCGCGGGAGCTTTTCGATCAGCAGCGTTTGGCACTTGCAGAGCATTAGACTCTGCAGGCAAGATAATCGCATTCTCAGTACTTACAGCACCTTGTGCTATTAAATGATCCAGTTCGCCTTGCTCATATGCCTCCGCGATCAGTTTTGCCAAATCCCTAAAACGATTGGTATCATGGCCATAATCATCATGGAAAATACAAAACTTGGATTTATCTCGTCTGCTGTTCTCCGTTAAAGGTTGAGGATCTAGAAAAGACCTCGCAACCCTTTCTTGTAAAAGAATTTCTTTAGGTGTTTTTGTTAACATCTGGATAATATTGAAAGACTCATTATTCTATTTTCGCGAAGAATAACGATCTCGACGGTTATATACATGATTATCATTTTGACCTTGATGTCTATCATTACGCGGGTAACCACCGCCGCCATTTTGCCTTGGATATCCTGATCCGCAATAATTATCGCTATTTCCATCACGGAAAGAATCATTATCATCCCGCCAACTTTTATCCTTGTCCCACCCACATGCAGGGGTTATAGTACTATCCTCTCCACTGCTGAGATAATCATACATTTCTTGTTGTACTTTAGCAAAAGTTGGCGGAACGTCTCTTCGCAATCGACGCACAAGCGTTGGATGTCGTTGCGGATTAATAGCATGCAAAAATCCAGAGATTTTTTTATCTTCATTCAAACTTGGTATCTTTTGACACTCATAAATGTACCGCGTAAGTAATGCGCTTAAAGTTTCCTTGTTGCCTTGTTTGACGTCATGACATTCTATATGGTCTTCTTCTGCGGTAAAAGATTTTGGAACTGCAGCAAAAACTTATCGCGAAGATCAACAAAGCCGATAATACTGCGAGCTTGCAAGCTATGGAATCACTCAATTGCTGACCCTTGTAAAACCATAGGAAATACTCTACACGCAATCGGCTCATCCCAATTATAAGTGCTTACCACCCCTTCGAACCGCTGCAAAAAATCCAAGGGGTCAGTTAAACCTGAGTAAACTCCCAATGTCGCCGGCATAATAGGTGGTGTAACAATCGAATAATCAGAAATATGCTGGACAAACTTGTCTGCAGCAGTAGTAATCTCAGTTGCCTTTTTTGTGCGAGTATCAGTATTCTCCGCACAAAATTTGGCAATCATATCTTGCAAAAAATTTGGTTGCTCAAATTTATACTGCATCGATTTAGGCGCAATGCTTTTAAAAGCATCAGCCAAAAAATGTTGAGCATTTTCTCTGCGGATAGCATCAGATGCTTCACCCTCATCCCTATGACGAGGAAAGGGTGTTGGTGGCCGCCTCTGCTTAACATGTGGAATTTTTACAAATTCCTTCACACTATCTGAATCATCGAAAAATTCGCTTTCTTCTCTTGGGGCTTTCGCAATCTTTGAGTTATAAGCAGAGTTCAAAACAAGGCATTCCTCTGCATTATCACTATCACTATCATGATGTTCCACAACTAAGTGATCAACTTGTGACCCTGCATCATTCAACGGCCACAAGTAAGTACGCGGTATGCGAGGTTCGCGACTATACTTGGCGTCTTTCTTAGCTTGCTCAATAGCTGTGCCAACAACTTTGTCTGTTTTCAGACTCGCTTTTCCAGCCAAAACTCTTGACCGCTTGCCCTGGTAATGGTTTCATCGCGATTCTGTTGCAGATTTCTGCGCGCAACCATTTTTCCTGCAGCAACCTCTAGTTGCGAATAATTATTAGAGGTGTTAACATTAGATGTTTTAACGAACGATTCTTGAACTGATTTGTTCGTAGTAGCATTGAAATTTGTTTGCGAATTGAACGGCAAGGCATTTTGCGAATCATTAGCCATCACATCTACATTGACAGATGTGACAACCCGAAAATTTTTGACCAAATTTAAACTTTATCTTTAAATGATTTAATGTTTCCGACACGATAAGCAAAGTCTGTAATGTTAAAATATAATTATTTTTGAAAAACTAAAATATAATATTATTAAATAAATATTTCAATCCTATATAATATGTACAAAATTATATTTTTCTTTGAGAATATATATATATATATATATATATATATATATATATATATATATATATATATATATATATATATATATATATATATATATATATATATATATATATATATATATATATATATATATATATATATATATATATGTGTATATATATATATATATATATATATATATATATATTTGCAAAGTGATTGAATATAATAATAACTAGATACAAAACGTTTTGATTTAAATTATCATATGTAAATATAACAAGACATCGATTTATAGAAGCAAATGACCAAAACATTCAAATGTATAAGTTACATTTCATGGAGTATAATTATTGGTGAAATAAATCTAATTATTGATAAAGGTACGTGTCGCGAAACGTAAAGTACAAGTTTTCGAAGCGTACGAAAATACGTTCGGAAAACCGGAACCGGTACTTAAGTCGAGGGTCAACGTACAACACATCGGTGTAAAAATTACAAATCAACTATGCACGAGAATATAATATAATATTTAATTAATTCTAAAGATTAAATATATTATTTATTAAATAATATATATAATATTACATACATATTATGTCGACAGCGTGAATTTAGGAATGATTAGCTGTATGAAGGTCTCATGCGATCGCATGAGTCCTCCTCACAACTCTCATGCGATCGCATGAGGGGGTAGGTGAGGCCAAGTTCTTTAAAAGGCGAACGAATTCAGTTTTGTGATTCATTTTTTCCATCCATCCATCCACTGATACTCCATATATGTTTATTATTTATATTATTATTATTATTATTATTATTATTATTATTATTATTATTATTATTATTATTATTATTATTATTATTATTATTATTAAGATTAATATTAATATTATTAATCTTATTATTATTAGAAGTACTAGTATTATTATAATTAGTATTATACATAAAATATTACGACGAGGTCATGAGCAAGTTATTTCAAACGGGTTTTTCGAGGGGGATAGATCTAAGGAAACTATGAGTTATAGATATGGAGGTTATGGGTAATGTTCGTGGGTATTGTTCGTAAGTCAAACTTAGTGTTTATCATATCCGTTGCGTCTGATGTGTGCGAGGTGTAGTACGAAATACTATTATTTTTATTACGAAATACGATAAAAATTACACAAGTTTTTAATTATTTATTTATGGGATATACCTAAACCTTGCTACAACACTTATAGGCAGTGTACCTAATCGTAGAGTAGTGTAGTTTTTAGTAAGTCCGGTTCGTTCCACATGGAGACGGCTTATTACGTACACTATATTTTTAAACAATTATATTTGTATGTATATATATATATATATATATATATTAGTAATATAGTATTATGCTTATTTAAACTTCCGTAATCATGATGTTTGACGTTTTGATTTTAATTTATTACCCTGGGTTAATTATCCTTTGTAATGGATTATTTGATACCTAATTGGTTTTTGTCCATAATAGTCCATCGGTCATAATTATAAAATGCTCGTCAAATTAACCTTATTCCCGAAGTCAAATATTCCAACTAATTAGGGATTCGAACTGTAACAAGGTTTTAATACTTTGTTTAATGATTACACCAGGTTATCGATTGTGTGTAATCCAAGGTTTTATTACTTTGTTAACAATTACACCAATTATCCTTGTATGTAATCCACCCCTGTTTTAATGAGATATGAATATTAATTTACCCACTTGATCAGAATGAATAATCAATTACCCAACCCGAATAATTAATTAAATGATTGTAAACGATGTCGTATAAACGTCACTAAATAGGACATTCGTAATCAATTTAATAATTATTAGTTTAACTAATTTGAAGATAGGTTCGACAGCTTCCAATGAGTTGTCGTTCAATTAGACAATACCCCCTACCTATTAATAGTCAATAGTCCAATGTTTACAAGTGTCGGTCTTTTGTCCAAACCTTAATTATGGTACAAAATTCAATAACTCCGTCTTAATATTTAGCCCAACATCACGATTACTTCGGCTCAAATAAGCATAATAATAACTTAGTTACGAGACATTAATTTAAAAGGGAAGAACATAGCTTACAGTGATTATTTATCGCGTAATGTTACCCGGACAGAGTTCCGACTTTAAAACCCGTAAAACATTTCTTACAATAGCTCAACTAAACCATAACTTTATTATTAAAATTAACTTAAATTAAAATTATAATATATATATTAAGTTTACAGAGGAAGAAAGAAAAAATGGTGTACATAATTCACTGAAAACGTCGCCTTTTATAGCACTTGGCCAGGTTCTGACCTCCATGCGATTGCATGGATTTTGTGCCTTCTGGCCATGCAATCGCATGGCCCTCTGATCCAGCTCATATGCTTTTGTTTTCTAGTTTGCCGACGTTTTATTTAAATATATATATTATATTCTTGTGCATAGTAGACTTGTAATTTTAGCTCCGTTGACTCGCGCGTTGATGCTCGGTTCATGTCTCGGTTCCGGATTTTCGAACGTCCTTTCGTACGCATAGATATCGTGTACTTTGCGTTCCGCGGTTCGTACTCTTATCATTTTTAGACGTTTCTTATCAATAAATGGAACCACTTGAATTATATCTTGTTCATTTGAGCTTTTTGGTCATTTGCGTCTTTAAATCGTCGTTTTCTTCTTTTGTCTTCGCACTTATTTATTTAAACGAATATTACATAAAAATAGAACAATTATAACTAAAAGCTTTACATATTGGAAGGATATTGTGCCTAAATATATGTTCATTTAGAGCACTATCAAATATCCCCACACTTTAGCGTTGCTTGTCCTCAAGCAATACAGAACTTGAATTTAAACCACACTTCACTTGAATCACTTTTTTTTATTCTCACACTTTATACATCAGTGATTTTGATACGGCGGTATAAACAATGAAAGTAACGATGTGGTTTACAGTTCCACATGACTATTAAAAATTTAGATCCTTTAAGAAAATTGGATCTTTATGAAAATATTTGATCTTTTGAAAATTCATTCTAGCTTTTACCCTAGATAAGTTTTCTGGAATAACCCTTCACCGGTGTTTGCAAAATGTTTTTATGGGTTTTGTGGGTTTTAGATTTTAAAATTTTAGCTCGAAACTTGCGGTTTTGTCTCACCCACTTGCTAACCTTGTATTAGGAAAGCACACGTCCAGTATACTTGCTCCATATATTACCTTTCGGTAAACTACCGTCCGGTTGTAAAGGAAAGCGTTGAACAAGCAACTGTTAAGGCAATGTCTAATGACATGCAGATGTTCATGGTCTAAAACGTGTCGGATGCAATTACTATCCTTTGTAGGAGCAATAGTAAAGATCACCCTATAATTTTTCGGTCTGGCACAAGGTCCTGTCTTCCTATAATTTTTCGGTCTGGCACAAGGTCCTGTCTTTGACCATGCTATGCAACCACCGTTCTTACGGTTGACACCCGATTTGGTTCAGGTGACCTAATGAATTCCAGGTGAATTCCTAGGATTTTACGTTCAATGGTAATGAACGTATTGAAAATAGGTTTTCAGAAAACAAATCGGTTTGTATTTTGGTCAAAATATTTTCTCGTTCAAGCTCGAGTTTATATATCATCGAATTCCTTGAGTTTGTAATTCTCAATCTTTAAAGTCAATCTCAAGGATTGAGTAATATCAGGCTTAAAAGCTGACTTTTAATCTTTAAGGAGATTATCCTTTCTGGGGGTCTGATTCATTAGTCTTATCAAGCTAATTTGCACGGCGCCCTCCCCATTTTACGAGACAGATCCTCCCATGGTTAGGATAAGTCTGACCACTTGGCGACCCTGTTTGATGCTGAGGTCCGTGAATTTCCTGCTGATTTTCGAGATGACTTTTCGAGATTTTTCGTCAACCTACAGCTGGTCTGGATGACAACTTTCTGACCTAAATCAAGAAGCGCGTGTCTTTTTCGGAAGACTTTACTTCCTTTTAATGATGGAATTGATTCATCGTGTAGATCCATCTTTCTTTCAAATATATTACAGTAATTCGGGTAAAATTGATTAGTTTAGTCCAAAGCAAAAGTACCTGCAATAATCTTGTACAAATATGTGATATATTTTTTTGAAGAACTTGGTAAATTCTTCCCACACTTAGATTTTATCTATTCTTTTCTTTGCCTTTTTATTCTCTTCTATTCCGTTTTAAATGAATTCAAGCATTTTGGGTTGTTTCTCCATTTATGTTCTCTCCGAGGTAACAATAATTTCGGTATTATAACCTAGTTTTATCGTTCATAAATATGTATAAACATGATTTTGAATTCATATAGTTGAAAATTTTTCAAATTTTCACAAAATTTGGCAATTAAACTAAGTGTAAACCCGAGAGAATTTATAACCCTTCCCCACACTTGAGATCATGCAATGCCCTCATTTGCATGAAATCAGACTATAATTATAAATTCATGAGGGTGATTAGTGTAGAAAAATGATTAAAAATACCGAGTTTGCAAACATATTGTTTTATATCACATTTGATATTTTACGTCTTGTCGTTAAAATTAGTAGTTTTTGCTGAACTTAATGTCAGTCTTTGAAAGTGCGATGTTTTACCCTATTTTGTACATAAGATAAACTACAAACATACATAATATTTTTATTATATTTTATATATATATATATATATATTTTTATAAAACCTTTATTTATTAAAACAATTTAAATGAATAATTTTTTAAAATTTTGTTTCCTTTTACTTTAGGTAGTTTCGGTATGTTTACCTAGTCCGTCCCTCGACAAAATTTAAAATTTGTTGTTTTAAAGCGATTGTTTTTAAAAAACAATGATTTTCAGTTATTTTTTTTGTTTTTTTTTGGTATACTTTAGATCAATGAAATTAAAAATAATGATAGCAAAATTTTTCGCCCCGCCCTCGGGTAAAGCAATTTCGGTTCCATGACCTAGTCTTCAACTTACGATGAATTTTAGAAATCATTTTTTTAAACTTAATGAACTAAAGTAATTTTTGTTTTTAAATTCACACAAAACTTAAATTTAAAAATGCATATTAATTTCATACAAAACCTACAAAACAAAAATTCAGAATGGGGGGAGAAAACTAGTTCTATAGTGTCTGCTAGTGAAAAAGACCAATCGAATTCCATTCTCGGAACTACACGAGAACAGAACAAATAACTCTAGACAACATTATTTCTTAGAACATTTGAATCTCCCCACACTTAGGTAGCTGTGGTTTTGAAATTGTGATTAACTTCATCGTCAATTTCTTTTGGACCATAATCAACTTGCATATCTGTGACTTTTGCTTTAAGCCATTGGTCGGATTCCTGTGTAATATCTACAAATTCAACTAGTTTCACCTTTTCTTTAGGCGAAAGATTTGATACTAACCGGTTACATAACTTAAAGTTCCCCTTGGTTCTAGCATCACGAATCCGTTTAATAAGTTTCTTCATTGAACTGTTAATAACGGAGTCATTTAATTTCGTATCAATAATGGGGTTCTTTGTTATCAAGTCATCATTAGGTGTTACTTCATTTTCCCCACACTTAGGCATTTTATTATTGTTAAGCACTACCGTTGGAGTTGGTAAAACAATATGGTTCTTACCAATCATTTTTGTTGGTTCAACGGTTTTGGTTGGTGGAGATTTAGACTTTCGACTCACAAAGGTGATCGATTTTTCACCATCACTAAGTGTCATTCTACCCTCTCTTACATCAAATAACGCCCTGGTGGACGCTAAGAATGGTCGACCTACAATTAGAGGAATGTTTGAGTCCTCTTCTATGTCAATGACAATAAATTCGACTAGAAAGGTTAAATTACCTACTTGAACGGGTAGGTTGTCAGCAATTCCAACTGGGTGCTTAATGGTTTGATCAAAAAGTTGAACACTCATCTCCGTTGGACTTAACTCACCTACTATGTGATGACCCGAAAATTTCTGACCAAATTTAAACTTAATCTTTAACGTTTCCAACACGATAAGTAAAGTCTATGAAGTTGAATCTCAAAAATTTAAACTATTCAAATACCCTTCGATTTTTCTCAACGATTCGCGAACAATTATATGTAAATAGATACATATATATACTATAACTTGAAAACGTAACAAAATGTTATGAAAATGATACTGTGCATTAACCTTATTGGTTTAATTATCTGATTGATATTTAGATAAGTTAACTAAAACGTTTAAGATGAACCAGTAAAACACTAATTTGCTACAGTATTTTCGAATTGCTACAGTACCCGAAAAGCTACAGTGTTTTCGAAAATCAATATTTGCTACAGTAAAAAAAACTTTGCTACAGTAACTTTGCTACAGTAAAACAGTATTTTAAAATGAAAATGTATATATGTATATGTATATAATGAGACGATGATTTATAGAAGTAAATGACCAAAATACTCGGAAGTTTAAGATATACTTTGAGTGGTATAGTTTATGGATAATTTAAGACTATATATTGAAAAGAGTACGAGTCACAAAACGTAAAATGCAAGTTTTCTAAGTGTACGAAAGGACATTCGAAAAACCGAAACCGGGACATAAGTTACGTGATGACGTACGACTTATCGGAATAAAAATTACAAATCAACTATGCATGGGAATAAAATATAATATATAATTAATTAATTTAAATTATATATTATATATATATATATATATTATTTAATTATGTCGACAAGCATTAGGACAAAACATTGTGAGCTGGAATCCCTAGCCATGCGATCGCATGGCCACAAAGGGTTAACCCCATGCGATCGCATGGGGTACTGTTTCAGGCCAAAGTACTATAAAAGCTCGATTTGGTTCTTTGTTTCCTCAATCATTTTACTCCGTATATATTTAAATTATATATTATTATTATTATTATTATTATTATTATTATTATTATTATTAAGATTAATATTATTATTAAATCTTATCATTATTAGTAGTATTAGTATTATTATTATTATTTATACATAAAATACTACGACGAGGTCATAAGCGTGTCACTTTCAAAATGGGTTTTCAAACGGGATAGAGCTAAGGAAATTATGGGTTATAACTATGGAATTTATGGGTAATATTCATGGGTATTTTTTGCAAATCAAACCTAGTGTTTATCATCTCTGTTGCATCTACGTACTTTCCTGCAATATTGAATCACAATATTGATACGTGAGTATTCATATCTTATCTTTTATATATTAATTGTGTATCCATGTCTAGTGCTCGAGTATTTATATTTATGCATGCTTGTATGCTAAATTTCGTCGTTAAACAGTTTATAATGAATCTCGAATTAAATACATATATTACTAGTAAAAGGTATATGATATACATGTTTTTGGAAAGCTGGCGAAAAATCAATGACTTTTCATTTAGATATCGAATAGTTTCGATGAACGGATTAAAATATATGATCAACTGAATTACGATTGACGTTAATTGAAATTGCTTTTGAATCTGTAATTAAGATTTAACAACTTGTTTACGAGATTGATAAATTAGATTTTTGAATATTACCAACCGAGTAAATGAATCCTTATATATGGTACGTCTCGTTTTGTTAAACAACGGTCAAAATTGACTTTTTGAAACGACTTTGGATAACTTTTGTATGTCGATCTCGAGCATTAGGATTGTGATACACTATGACCTGACCTAGCTTGATAGACATTTATTGACAAACATATGTTCTCTATGTTGAGATCTACGATTATTTGGCAATCCGAGTTTCGGTCACATTACGATGAACAACTTTATGTGCTGCTAAGGTGAGTTTCATTTGCTCCCTTTTTAATTGCTTTTGCAATCTATATTTTTGGGCTGAGAATACATGCACTTTATTTTAAACGCAATGGATACAAGTACATACTAAATTCTACACCGAGTTTGAACCGAAAATCCCTAAGCTTTGGTAACTAGTAACTGCCGGTTATAAGAACTGGTGGGCGCGAGTAGTTATATATGGATCCATAGGGCTTGACATCCCCGTCTGTTCCAGGTATAGAAACCCTAGCCTGAACTATAAAATAGACGTATGCTATTCGATTGTATTGTACATGTTGGTTACATGTTAAACATGGGGGTACTTATTATATAGACGTTAAAGCTTAGTTACCAGGGTGCTCAATCTTATAGAATAATTTGACAAACGTTTCTGGATGAAACAACTGAAATCTTGTGATCTACCTTTACATACAGATTATACGAAACAATAAAACTATGAACTCACCAACCTTTGTGTTGACACTTGTTAGCATGTTTATTCTCAGGTTTCCTAGAAGTCTTCCGCTGTTTGCTTATATGTTAGACAAGCTATGTGCATGGAGTCTTACATGACATATTTTTCAAGGAAACGTTGCATTTACCAAATCATCACCATGTATCTTATTTTGACTGCATTGTCAACGGAAGTATCATTATAAACTATTATATTACGGTGATTGTCTATATGTAGAAATCATCAGATGTCGAAAACCTTTGATTTAAATATTCATTTATGGTGTGCCTTTTCAAAAGAATGCAATGTTTACAAAACATATCATATAGAGGTCAAATACCTCGCAATGAAATTGATGAATGACGTGTTCGTCCATATAGATTTGGATCGATCGTCACATACTGCTAATCCCTTATATAATGAAAAAGGCATAACACTCACGCTCGCACCTAAATCTGCTAGTGCATCATACATGACACAATCACTAAGTATACAAGGAATAATAAATTCACCCGGATCACCCAACCTGGGCAGAACTTTTGGTGGAACTGTCTTTACTAGGTTTATTTTTACGGTTTTTGTTTCTTGCACTTTCTTATTCTTCTTCTTCTTTCCAGAGGTATCACAAACTTTATTACCTATCACTTGTTCATACTCAACTCCTTTTCTTGGAAATGGGATGGGTGGTCTGTATGGTGCCACCACTGGCTTTACATACTCGGGTGGTGGTGGTGGTGGTGGTGTAACTTCTTCATTGTTACTCACATCGAAAACCTTCCCATCTTCTGATGCTGGTTTTTCAGAATTCGTTGATACCATATTAACATTCTCATTTCGAGGATTTACTTCAGTATTACTCGGTAGCTTTCCTTGTTCCCTCTCACTCATCATGCTAGCAAGAGTACCTACATGTTTTTCTAGATTCAAAATGGAAGCTTGTTGAGTTCTTAATGACTGATCAAACCTCTCATTTGTTTGGGTTTGAGATGTAATAAATTGTGTTTGAGATTCCATTAGCTTTGCCATCATTTCTTCCAGATTTGGCTTTTTCTCTTCGGTTTGTGGTGGTGGTTTATACAAGCTAGGTCTTTGTTGATTGAAAGTGTTGTTTTGAGTTGGTTGGTTATTCGGACCTTGTTGGTTATACGAGTTATTGTTGGGTCCATTTGGATTGTAAAGAATGTTTTGATTTCGATTAAAGTTTGGCATTGGCGGTTGATAATTATTTTGATAATTATTTCCCGGCCTTTGTTCATATAGGAAACATTCTTACGTTGTTCCATGGTTTGTTCAATGTGACAATCTTTCGTTAAGTGTGGTCCACCGCATTGCTCACAACTGATTCGTATTGCGTGAATATCTTTAGTCATCTTTTCCATTCGTCTCTAAAAAGCATCTATTTTTGCGGAAACGGAATCAAAGTCATGGCTAGAATCGGCTCTAGCCGCTTTAGATGAACGAAAAATATCTTTTTCCTGGTGCCACTCATACGAGTGGGAGGCTGTGTTATCAATGATTTTGTGAGCTTCGGTTGCGGTTTTCTTCATAATGGAACCACCAGCTGCTGTGTCGATGTCTTTTCGTGTAGCAACATCGCATCCTTGGTAGAATATTTGCACTATTTGATAAGTGTCTAAACCTTGTTGAGGACATCCTCTCAACAACTTTCCGAATCTTGTCCACGCCTCATATAATGTTTCATTTGGCTTTTGCACGAACGTAACAATTTCTCCTTGAAGTCTCACGGCTTTAGATGTCGGAAAGAATATTTTAAGAAATTTCTCAACTAAGACATCCCATGTGTCAATCGCCCCTTCAGGTAACGATTCTAACCAATCTTTGGCTTCTCCCTTTAAAGTCCAGGGAAACAACATGAGATAGATCTGTTCATCCTCAACTTCTCTGATTTTAAATAAAGTACAAATCCTATTAAATGTTCGAAGATGTTCGTTTGGATCTTCTTTTGGCGTACCACTATATTGGCATTGATTAGTTACCATGTGTAGGATTTGTCCTTTGATTTTATAATCTGGCGCATTAATGTCTGGCTTAATAATGGAGTGACCTTGGCCCGTGCGTGTGGCTCTCATTTGGTCTTCCATACTTAGAGGTTCTGTTACTTCCATTTTTGAATTTGTTGAATACGAATCACTAGAGGATTCTGATTTAACGGTTTGTAGTTCAGGAGGAATGATTAATGTTTCAGGATCTTGGAATTGTCCTTGAATATCCTCCGGGTTCTCAATTGTAAAGTCGGGTTCAAAAAATAGATTATCGGAAATTTGATTTGGAGTACTTGGTCGACTAGATGATGATTCTAAAGAAAAATCAACGGCGATAATATTGGCTAGATGTCTTGATCGAGTTACAGGCGGTGAACGCATGAAAGGTGGTGAACGTTTTGCTCGGTGCATTCACTGAATACCCTATTAGAAATTATATAAGTTATCAAATTAATAGACTTTTCTGCTTTTGCCCACTTTTTGAATAGCCAAAAGATGCAGCAGGGAGCCAGGATCCTTTAAGTCGGAAAATCCACAACTCAGCCACTAACAAATCCAACTATTACTACGAAGCAGAAAATTTTGGATGTCTATCAATTTAACCGCTTAAAATAATTTTTCGTCGAAATTTAAAGAAAATAAAGAAAATTCTATGTCCTAAAAACTAGAGCGTAGAAATGAGAAAGAAGAAGAGTGCGTCGAAAAATAAAAAGTCGAAAAATAAAAAAAAAAGAAAGTAGAGCGTTGAAACTTAAAAGTCTAAAAACTAAATATTAAAACTTGCGTCTAAAGGTATTAAAGCTTAAAGGAATTCTAAACGGAAAACGGCAATTACTTAAAAAGGTACTAAAATTTATAAACTGCGTCGTAAAATTCTAAAGCACCTAAATCTTAATCTAAAGAAAAAGCACTTAAGGGATTTTACGGCAAAGCCTAAAAATCTAGAAATATAAAATACTATGGCAAAAACTAAGTTTAAAACTAATTACGAACGATAAATTACAAATTACGAATTAAACGTTAAAAATATACAAAAAGTAAAAATAAAACTAAAGTTGTAAAAAATACAATTTATATAAAAATATTATTTTTATATTATTATTTTATAAAAATATTAATCTATATATGTAAATAATAAATACTAAAACTTAAAATACAAATTTAAAAACTAGATTTAAATATATTAATTAATAAAAACCCTAATTAGGTTAAATATTAATAATAATAAATAATAAAACCCTACTCCGTATTAAATGATGTACTAGGTTTCCTGTCAGACACTACCATGCGACCGCATGGAAATAAAGCATACAGCTCATGCGATCGCATGGGCCTGGATTCCAGATATGGTTTTGGGCTTCGACGGGTTCGGCCCAATTTTTAATCTTAATTATTATTATTATTATTTTCACAAAATATATAAAGAAAATATTTATTAAAATAAACTTATATTTTTAAATCTAAAAATAAAAATACTTATTATAGACAAAATATTTCTATTTCTATTTAATTTTTTAACACTTATACAAAATATTTTTACGAAATAAGAAATAATATATTTTTTACAAGAATATAGTTTATAAAAATATAGCGTTTTGCTTCGGCGTCCCCGGCAGCGGCACCAAAAACTTGATGTGTGCGAGGTGTAGTACGAAATACTATTATTTTTATTACGAAATACGATACAAATTACACAAGTTTTTAATAATTTATTTATGGAATATACCTAAATCTTGTTACAACACTTATAGGCAGTGTACCTAATCGTAGAGTAGTGTAGTTTTTAGTAAGTCCGGTTCATTCCACAGGGAGACGGCTTATTGCGTACACTATATTTTTAAACAATTATATTTGTATATATATATATATATATATATATATATATATATATATATATATATATATATATATTAGTAATATAGTAGTATTATTATTATTATAAAAGGGGGGTTTTACCGTTTAATGACCGGTTTGTCGATTTTAAATAAAGCGTAAAGATAAATGACGATAATATAAATGACAGAATTTAAATTGCGATAAAGTAAAGTGCAGTAATTAAAATGACAGTAAATAAAGGTACGATGAAATATGAAATAAAAGTATTATGCTTATTTAAACTTCCGTAATCATGATGTTTAACGTTTTGATTTTAATTTATTACCCTGGGTTAATTGTCCTTTGTCCTGGGTTATTTGATACCTATTTGGTTTTTGTCCATAATAGTCCACCGGTCATAATTATAAAATGCTTGTCAAATTAACCTTATTCCCGAAGTCAAATATTCCAACTAGTTAGGGATTCGAACTGTAACAATGTTTTAATACTTTGTTTAATGATTACACCAGGTTATCGACTGCGTGTAATCCAAGGTTTTATTGCTTTGTTAACAATTACACCAATTATCCTTGTATGTAATCCAACCCTGTTTTAGTGAGATATGAATATTAATTTACCCACTTGATCAGAATGAATAATCAATTACCCAACCCGAATAATTAATTAAATGATTGTAAACGATGTCTTATAAACGTCACTAAATAGGACATTCGTAATCAATTTAATAATTATTAGTTTAACTAATTTGAATATAGGTTCGACAGGTTCCAATGAGTTGTCGTTCAATTAGACAATATCCCCTACCTATTATTAGTCAATAGTCCAATGTTCACAAGTGCCGGTCTTTTGTCCAAACCTTAAATATGGTACAAAATCCAATAACCCCGTCTTAATATTTAGCCCAACATCACGATTACTTCGGCTCAAATAAGCATAATAATAACTTAGTTATGAGACATTAATTTAAAAGGGAAGAACATAGCTTACAGTGATTATTTATCGCGTAGCGTTACCCGGACAGAGTTCCGACTTTAAAACCCGTAAAACATTTCTTACAATAGCTCAACTAAACCATAACTTTATTATTAAAATTAACTTAAATTAAAATTATAATATATATATTAAGTTTACAGAGGAAGAAAGAAAAAATGGTGTACATAATTCGCTGAAAACGTCGCCTTTTATAGCACTTGGCCAGGTTCTGACCTCCATGCGATCGCATGGATTTTGTGCCTTCTGGCCATGCGATCGCATGGCACTCTGATCCAGCTCATATGCTTTTGTTTTCTAGTTTGCCGACGTTTTATTTAAATATATATATAATTTATATAATTTATATTAATTATATATATATTATATTATATTCTTGTGCATAGTTGACTTGTAATTTTAGCTCCGTTGACTCGCGCGTTGATGCTCGGTTCATGTCTCGGTTCCGGATTTTTGAACGTCCTTTCGTACGCGTAGATATCGTGTACTTTGCGTTCCGCGGTTCATACTCTTGTCATTTTTAGACGTTTCTTATCAATAAATGGAACCACTTGAATTGGGTGGAAAACGTGTAAGTTGGCAGGGACACGCTAACCCTGTGTGCCGTAGCACCCACCAATCCCACCCCGAAAGAGACCTGTGCCGGAAAATTACCTCCTCCCAGTTACCCACAGTGGCGGCAAGGCGATCTTTGCCCCAGCTAGCTAGACCCCCGAAAGCACTTCACAAACCTCCCCCCGGAGGGAGAGATAATTCCATGCGGGGCGCCCAGACTGAGAATCGAACTTGCGCCTCTATTGGGTGGAAGCTTCCCCCACCGTGGGCCCAGGGATCAAAGGCATCGGGTACCACTGAGCTATAAGCTCGTTGGTAACCACTTGAATTATATCTTGTTCATTTGAGCTTTTTGGTCATTTGCGTCTTTAAATCGTCGTTTTCTTCTTTTGTCTTCGCACTTATTTATTTAAACGAATATTACATAAAAATAGAACAATTGCAACTAAAAGTTTTACATATTGGAAGGATATTGTGCCTAAATATATGTTCATTTGGAGCACTATCAGCGTCTACGTACTTTCCTACAATATTGAATCACAATATTGATACGTGAACATTCACATCTTATCTTTTATATATTAATAGTGTATCCATGTCTAGTGCTCGAGTATATATGTTTATGCATGCTTGTATGTTTTAATTTTTGTCGTTAGATAGTTTTGATGAATTATGAATTTGATACATATGCTACTAAGATAAGGTATATGATATGCATGTTTTTGGAAAGCTGGCAAAAAATTATTAACTTTTCATTTAGAAATCGTGTGATTTCGATGAACGGATTAAAAGATATGGTCAACTGAATTATGTTTGACGTTAATTGAAATTGTGTTTGAAACTGTAAATTAATATTTAAACACCTTGTCTATGAGATTGATAAATTGGATTTTTAGATATTACTAATCGAGTAAATGAATTTCTATATAAGGCACGTCTCGTTTTGTTGAACAATTGTTAAAGTTGACTGTCTTAT
Source organism: Rutidosis leptorrhynchoides (assembly GCF_046630445.1). NCBI lineage: Eukaryota > Viridiplantae > Streptophyta > Magnoliopsida > Asterales > Asteraceae > Rutidosis > Rutidosis leptorrhynchoides. Next base: position 131,176,335 of record NC_092334.1, read on the forward strand.
CATATTTTAAAGTTTTATAAACAATATAATCTGATTTTACAAGTATTGAAAAGCTATGTGAAATAATACAATATTTTTGATTGCCATGATAATTCAAATATGATATAGCTCCTGAAATAAATAATATTTTGAGTTTGATAAACTATAAATTTGTTCAATTATCAAGACTTATACTATGTTAATGAACATGTATAGATTTAAAGATCATATTGGGTCAGGTTGACTTTTGAGATGACTTTTGTTAACTTTTGCATGTCGGTCTCGAGCATTAGGATTGTGATACACTATGACCCGATCTAGCTTATTAAACATCTATTGACCAACATATGTTCTCTAGGTTGAGATCTACGGTTACTTTACATTACGAGTTTCGGTCACATTTCGGTGAATAACTTTATCTACTAAGGTGAGTTTCATTTGCTCCCTTTTTAATTGCTTTTGCAATCTATATTTTGGGCTGAGAATACATGCACTTTATTTTATACGCAATGGATACAAGTACATACTAAATTCTACACTGAGTTTGAACCGAAAATCCCTTAGCTTTGGTAACTAGTAACTGCCGGTTATAAGAACTGGTGGCCCCGAGTAGTTATATATGGATCCATAGGGCTTGACATCCCCGTCTGTTCCAGGTATAGAAACCCTAGCCTGAACTATAAAACAGACGTATGCTATTTGAGGTTAGAACACGTTGATTTGCGTGTATTGTACATGTTGGTTGCATGTATGTTAAAACAGGGGTACTTATTATAACGTTAAAGTTTAGTTACCAGGGTGCTCAATTTTGTAGAATATTTTGATAAACGTTTCTGGATGAAACAGCTGAAATCTTGTGATCCACCTTTATATACAGATTATGCGCAACATTAAAACTATGAACTCACCAACCTTTGTGTTGACACTTTTAAGCATGTTTATTCTCAGGTTTCTAGAAGTCTTCCGCTGTTTGCTTATACGTTATACAAGCTATGTGCATGGAGTCATACATGCTTTATTCAAGAAAACGTTGCATTCACAAAATCATTATCACGTATCTTATTTGGACTGCATTGTCAACGGATGTAGTATTGTAAACTATTATTTACGGTGATTGTCTATATGTAGAAATCATCAAACGTCAAAAATCTTGGAATTTGATATTCAATTATGGTGTGCCTTTTTAAAAGAATACAATGTTTACAAAACGTATCATGTAGAGGTCAGTACCTCACTGTGAAATCGATGAATGATGTATTCGTCCAAATAGATTTGGACGGGTCATCACAACAGAACTATTTACTTGCTTTGCATTAGCTGCCATAGCCGATTGAAAGTACCAACTGATGCGCCTTTGGAAAGTACCTGCAAATCATCATAACAAAACACGATTGAAATTAAACCAGCCAATTAATTGTTTGATAGCACAAAACAAAAAATTCCAAGTTTAATTTTAAAACGTGTCCCACGGATGGCGCCAATTGATCAATCCATAATTAATGAGTTACATAATTAAGGATTGAGTGCAATGAGATTAAGATGGAGGAAGGGATGTTTGATGATTATTTTGGGCCCTGGTGATCGTCTTTCACTTTAGCAATCAAGTGATCAACCACCCCGACCCGGTCTTGATTGTTAATTAGCATGATTCACCTTAACACAATGTAAAAGTTTCTTGGGCAAGATCACAAGAGAAAATTACAAAGGTCCGGGCAAATGGCAGAGAATCAACAACCTATAAATGAGAGGCCAAGCTCTCTATTTATAGTATTTGAAATATTCGCGGTCTGCGGATTGTCTAATCATCCGCGCAATCTTAGCGAAATAACCCGCAGTATTTTATTAATGCGGCACCTGATCCGCTATTTTTTATTTTCAGCGAATATTCCAATCCTCTTGAATACACTTCGCGTAACTTCCGTTTTTAACCTTTAGTAAATAAAATATACATATACAATGCTATGTATATGATCATTATTTTTTAGTGTTTTCTTGTAACATGATAATACAGTTTAGTCTTTTATTTGTGTTTGTCTGGTTTAGTTATAACACAATATTTTATTATTTACATTGTCTGGTTTGATTAAAACCGTAAAAAATGATAACATTACACAATTTATAAACAGTGTTTGTTTCATTCCATGACGAAAAAAGTGTTATTCATTAAACTAGTTGTGCATATGTTCTCAGGAGAATGATATCGCTGAGAGAACCATGGACATTTATCAAATATTGCTACTTTTTATCTCAAGGTAAATTATGTTTGAATATGTAGTTTAAATATATTCTAACTGTAATTTATTTGATTAACAAACTATTTGAAAGATTAGTACCTATTGGATTAACAAAACCATCAAAAAAAAATTAGTAGTTGAGGCCCTGAATTCTTCAAAAGATGCCCTATGTTCAAACCTCATTATGAACCTATCTTAGGGTGGCTTGGGAAAAAGGGTCTGAAACGTTCACATGATAACCCAATTAGGTCGCGTACATCTGAGTAAAAAACACACTCATGAGTATATTATGTTATTTGGTCATCACAATAATTTGAAAGTTCATGTTCAATACGTTCAATACATAAAAATGAGTCATTATACACGTTAAACATTTTACTCTATAATTTTTTTTTTGAACGGTGATTTTTTGGCATCAGTATATTATTTATTTCAACGACCCTCATCATTTGCACGTATAACACACGTTCGGGCGGAAACCCAAACCCGATCGACGGTACCCGGGAACACATCCATTCGGGCAGTGTTCCTGGGTAGAGGTCCGTGAACGAATCCGGTAAAACCTCCCTATATATACCACTATTATTGGTGTTCAATTATTTTAAAAAAAATCATGGCATCCTTAAGGATCGAACTCATGACATCTCCCTATCCCTTAAAAAAAAACTGTTGTCTAAATGATATCTCACCAATAGAAGAATTATTGTATACTAGTGAAATGACCCGTGAAATCACGAGTTTGTTTAAACGAAACAGTTTAATAATATGTTTTAGGTATTAAGAAAATGTAATTATTAAAGTCATTTAATTTAATGACCCGTGAAACAACGAATTCCGACTAAGAAACTTGTCGTTGTTTTTACAAATATATTGATGTACTTAACTTGGTCAGAATAAATGAACTACGTTGATGTACTTCACTTTGTCATAAAAGCCTACATTACAACCTTTTATTGAGACATTTATTTCGCATACATATGTAACGTAATTGATCTCGTAAAAAAACACTCATATTTGAATAATAACAATAATTATAATATATTAACTATAATTATAATTATAATAAATAATAATAAAGTTTTTTTAAAAATTGAGTATTTATATTTTTAATAATAATTATTAGTAATAACAAATGCTTCTTGATAAATTTTTAAAAATAAAATTACAATTATTAGATAAGTCTTTTTTGTGATATCATTAAGTAGATTTAATTTAATTGTAAAAATAAGTTTATTTATGACATCACCTACAAGCCCTCACAATTTTTCTTTTTTCTTCTTAATTTTTTTATAGAAGGAAAAATGGTAATTATTGCATCATCATTTTAGCATTTTAATATAACTTACTAGTGAAATAACCCGTGAAACCGCGAGTTTGTTTAAACGAAACAGTTTAATGATATGTTTTAGGTATTAAGTGAACGTAAATGCTAAAGTTATTTACTTTAATGACACGTGGAACCACATAGTCCGACTAAGAAACTCGTCAGCTGAACATTTCATCAAACACCTAAAATGATATTAAACAATCCACATCCAATCATAAGAGTTAATATTGATTGTCATTTTATTTTAAAAGTGTAAATTAAAATATAAATTTAGAATTTGTTTCCTTCTGCCTAGCTTTTATACCTTCTCGTACTCAATTCAAAATTATTTAATTTTAATAATTAAAATAATTATTAATAAGATTTAATAATAATAATTAATTAATAAGATTTAAGAATAATAATTAATTAACAAGATTTAATTTTAATTCAAAATTATTTAAATTAATAACATCACCCACCATACTTAGATTTTTTCTTTTTATTTTTGATTTTTTCTTAACAAATAAATTAGTTTAATATTATTATTTTAGGATTTTAATAGAAACTATAGATAGATGTCTTTTAAAATGTGAGCTCTTTAAAATATTTGAGATTTGTTCGGTTACACGCTTTGTATCGTTTCGAAAACCCATCGTGTATGAGTTTTGCCAATGACGAGATAATATGAGGTTTAGAATGCAAAACTATGTAAACATTAAGGTCTTAAGTTTTCCTGTAAAATTGGCTTAATCAAATAGGGGAATTTTATACCTAAAGGCGTTAACCTGACACATTCATCATCCACATTGATCATAGAGTACGTCGTCTCAATATTTGTCTAAGAAATAAAACAACAAATGGGTTTGAAGGTATGTGTGTGATTTTCATTTATAGGATTTTATTTGAATCGAATCTTACTTTCACGTTGATTAAAATCAACATTATTAGATTCTTGTATGCATTCGTTATCAATCAAACCGTGTTCCATGAAATCCTACGATCATTTTAAAGCTTATGTTTAAAAATAAATAGGTATCTAAAACAGTTTCTTTGCAACAAATTGATGAACATCATTTAAATCCCAAAATTCTATGATTGATAATTATCTATATCTCATACATACATTAATAGATTGGTTAATTGTACTCGTGAATAATTGACTCAAAACATTATAATGATAATAATTGTTAGGAATTGTAGGATCCAACAAGACATATGATTTAAACTAATCACACACCCACGAACGATAAACCAAGTAACGATAAACGAATTAGCTAAAGCAAGAACGATTAATAAATGCATAAAACGACACGGGATTTAACGTGATTATATCCCAACTTCAAAACACGAAGAAGGGTTTACTTCACGGGCGCAAACCAGAGAATTTTCACTATATTTTTCGTGCATACAATTACAGGTTATAGGGTTGTATTTATAGTGCAAAACGATAAAAGGAAACAACTTGTTCAGCAAGACAGAACGTCGTCGTAATGCAAGCTATTCCAGAACCTTCATTCGCTGCCCACCCATCGCAGTTGCAATGCACCTGTTGCGGTCGCACTGCAACTTTTGCGGTCGCAACACGACTGTTATCAACAACCTTCAATTTCGTTTAACTCGATTCGCACTTAAAAATCTCTCACTTGAAGAGACGTTAAACAAAACCCCATACCAATTTTCAACAGAAAATCCAAAACACCTAAAATGTGTTTGTACAACCCACAATAACTCCAGACCAACAGATTACAAACTCCTGTTGATACCGCCGGATGAGACACCCGAATCATGCCGCACTTCACTCGTTAACCTACGAGCAAGTGAAGTCTTTCGACACCAAAAATCACCATTGTGCGATAATCCAATCTCTTAGTTACTAGCTTGGGCCATCTCGGTTTCCGCACCACCATCTTCTAACACGAAGATCATCTTCTCACACCAGAAGACCTATTGAAGTATGCGACTCTTTAATTTAGGATTCTTCCATGAGACAAACATGTCAATGATCACCCTCATACAGGATTACATCGCCTATCTATGATTTTCCTTCCCAGCAATCAGAAAATCCAGCAGACGCCATCATAGACTCTTCATCAAGGCTCTAGTGAGAACGCAGTCATAACGTCGAAGTCTACTATCTTTTCAACTTTCTACTTTCTCGCTGGTGCACTGACCTCCCCATAGCTATGAATTTCACAAATCCATCTTCTCATCCCAAGCACGCTCCCACTGTACGAGTAAGAAATAAAACCGCGGCTACTCGAGAAGAAACTTGGTTCGTACCACCGGTCAGTCGCAAATTTCTTTGCCATCGGAGAGTAAAGCAAGTACTCGAAGCCCTAGTGTTACCCGGAGTCATCACACTAATCTTGAGAACATTGGAGAACAATGTCGCATAGTCCTCTCGACCACTCTACTAGTTGACTAAATCCTACTAACTCAATAACTTCCGTCAGTTACCAAGCTCAATCGAGTTCTCGACACCCTTAACAATCCTAGAAAGCTCAAGTTCTGGGACTTGCACGATTATCCGCCCCTCTTCCATCACCTAAAGTATTCTAATTAATCACCCTCGAAGAAGAACTGCTTCTTTTGTTGAAACGTCAACCAATACCAAAGAAACCGTCGAACGCATTCTATCTGACACCCTTGGAAAACCAATTGCCCTTAGTGACTAGGAACTGTAATCCGCCCACATATTCCATAATCACTGGAATATTGACCAGATACGATTGGTCATCCCATTTTCAAACCACAAGCAACAGACTTCCCCGATACTCGCACTATTGACTTTCAACCGATGCATCTCGTTCGTTACCTAACCGCTCTAAACCGAGAGAAGAACACCCTCCTGAGCTATTATAACAAACTCACATATCTGAAAACATAGCTCGTATCGCTCGAATTTTCCGAGACATAACCATCTCGTGCTCGCGTCATCAAACCCGAAAAGTTCACCCTGAAAACTGCCCAAATTAGAAAAATCATATCTCAAGATCCAACGGTCAGATCAGCCTCAGAATTTTTCCACATGTAGATCAGTATTCGATCCAACGGTTAATGAAGCCGATATGAATTTTATTCTGTAACATCTCCTGAAACTCCGAATTTGAAAGTTCAATCATTCTTTCGCACGGGATCACGAAGAATGAGAACTCAGATCTATTACCCGGATCTCCCGAAAACTCTCTCAGCAACGAACCCATCGACCCAACCTCTGACTTCGTAACCCTTCGCGAAAAATCACCATCATGATGCAATCAGCGTCCCGATTACCACAAAACTTTCAAGAATCGTTACCCGAATCCCGATGTTATCAACTCTCCCGGATACATAGACATACACATGAGTTCATCGTGACCAACTTAGTCACCTGGTCTCGATACATGTTGTACGACAAATCTCTAGAATCAGTCGTTAAAACAAAAGAAAACTAAATCTGGCCAGAACCATCTCGCGGTCGCGAGTCCACTTTCTTCAGCATCACGTTTTCTTCCTTTCAAATCGCCATCGTGCCTGTAAAACCGAGCCTAAGCTCTGATACCACTTGTTAAGAATTGTAGGACTCAACAAGACATATGATTTAAACTAATCACACACCCACGAACGCTAAAAGAAGTAGCTAAAGCAAGAACGATAAATAAATGCATAAAACGACACGGAATTTAACGTAGTTATATCTCAACTCCAAAACACGGAGAAATGTTTACTCCACATGCGCAAACCGAAGAATTTTCACTATATTTTTCGTGCACACGATTACAGATTACATAGGATTGTATTTATAGTGTAAAACGATAAAAGGAAACAACTTGTTCAGCAAGACAGAACGTCGTTGCGGTCGCAACCCAACCATCGTGGTGGGAATGCAAGCTATTACAGAACCTTCATTCGATGCCCACCCATCGTGGTCGCAATGCACCTGTTGCGGTCGCAATGCATCGCGGTTGCAATGCACCTGTTACGGTCGCAACGCGACTGTTTTCAGCAACCTTCAATTTCATTTAACTTGATTCGCGCTCAACAAAAATCTTATGTCAGCCATAACTTTGATAAGGATTTATACAGATATATAAACATAATACTCCTATATTATAAAGATTTTATTCATGTAAACACAAGATTTAATATTCATATTCATATTCATATTCCTATTCCTATTTCATATCCATATTCATATCACCAAAAAACAAAAGTTAATAACTTTATAATGTATATGTGAATGTTCTTTCACATGTTTAATATTTATCGGGTAAAATCCTTTACTAAAAAAAAACTCACATGTTTACACATATAAATGTTCACATGTGAATTTAAAATATATATTCATTTTTAAGGTTAAATTTGACGTTTTCTTAAACTATTTTGCGTTTAACCTTAAACTGCATCAATCTTCACGTGACTGAATCTACTTATATATATGAAGAGCCCTATAATTTGTTGGTTGTCGCATTTCTCGTGATTTTTGGTTCTTATTTGAACCTTTGATATTTACTTTCTTGTCTACTTATGGTCACAATTATAAATTAATTATTGAACTATAACTTGAAGGAGGAGTTTGAGGAATATGCTCAGAAAGCAAAAAGTCTTCCTGATGGTACTACAAATGAAAACAAGCTTATACTATATGGACTCAACAAGCAAGCAACAGTTGGACCTGTAAATACAGGTTATACATATGTCTCCAATATTAATCAAGTAGATTTAGTTAAACTAAACTAACTAAAAATTACATGTATATATTTGTCAAAACTTAAAAACAATTTTGTCTATGTAGATCGTCCGGGTATGTTCAGCATGACAGAGAGGGCAAAATGGGATGCTTGGAAAGCTGTTGAAGGTATTGTTCTTCTACTAATACATCTTTTTATATGATGTGATTTTGTGCAAGTGTTACAAAGCTAGACATAAGTGTATAAAACGTGTAAACCAATAAGGTTTTCCTATTCAGACTACCCAGGGCTAGTATTTTTACTCAGATGTGAACCATGTTATTCCGTGACCGTCTGACCATTTCTCAGTTTCTAGTTAGGTTTGAATATGAGACCGGACCCCAACCACTAGACTATCTTGGATGTTTTTTTTTTTTTTTTTTTTTTTTTGTTAACGGTGGAACCCCAACTACGAAGCAGGCACATTGGCCCCAACGCAGCGAGTAAACCACCGGGTAAACCGCAAGCCGACCCTCACGGTTACCACGAAAAGCAACCTCAGGTGAACTCCCTTTTTGAACGAGATGGCAGTGCCAAGAATCGAACCCGGGTGGCTCCCTTCACTGGAAGTGTCGGTGGCCATCCAGGCTATGCCTGAATGGTTTATCTTGGATGGTTACATAAGTGTATAAAGCAATGTTCAATTAATTCGACTCTGGTCATTCGAATAACTTATCAGATTGATTGGAACATATTTTGTAATTTGAATGACATAGGTACATTGTTATTTTATGACATTAGCCCATTTAATTAACGTTGTACAACTTGTTTCTCGTGTTGTGACAGCAAAATCCAAGGAGGAAGCAATGAGTGATTATATCACCAAGGTCAAACAGTTGCTCGAAGAAGCTGGATCCTCGACTTGAGATCATTAGCCCGCATGTTAGAAGAATTTGTTCAAGCAAGACATTTTTTGAAGGAGTACGGTTATGATTTACATACGATTGTTGTCAATTTTCTTCCATAATACATGAATCCTATATGCTTATAGGATTCATGTGAAACATTAAGATAGCAGATGTGAAAGAATGAGACACAGAATATTGAATTCCAACAAATTTAATTTTACCATATTTTCTTTATTATAAAACGAGTACAATGAACTTTAAACAAAACAAAACAACATTTAAAGCTATTTGAAGACATATAACTTAATAATTTTACAACATCACTATATCAAACAGTACAGGTGAGTTTTTACTTGTTATTATTCAAGACATGATAACTAGATTTTAGTTTGCGTAAACACCGACAAAATTAGTGACACTCGAACCCACATATATTGCACCGTTTTCTTCCTGAACCACTGCAATATTCATGTTCAGGAACTGGGTTAGGGGCACAGTTTGGAGCACAGTTGCAGACCCATTAACCCTTAACCCTTGAGATTCAGTGATCATTTGGACCTGTTTCTCGACCGCCACCCAAAACTCACCATCATTTGTAGCCCTTTTAATATTTTTCGGGCTCCCAAAGTTGGTCAAGAATACTTCATTTGTGTCCCTTTTTGGTCCCTGCAGCCAATACCTTTGAATCTTCTGGTTCACAGACTCTGGAACCAAAACATATTTCCGATCACTACTAACCGTTGGACCACCTACTCCTGAAAGCCCACTTAACAACACGGTTACTCGTTGAGTTCTTGGATCGTATTTCAATAGCCTACCGGTTGAGTCGGGTGCAAACCCTTCTTCTACACTGTTTCTGCACATAAAGTAGTTAATACACGGTTTCTATAAATTTATAGTAAGGATTTTGCAAACAACAGCACTAAAGGTTGTCGTTAATGTGCATAAATTCATTGTACATAGTGGTTGTCTAGCCGAAATTGACTTTTTATGGCTGTTATGCAAATGTACAATGAATTTATGCACCTTAACGACAACCGTTAGAGTTATCGTTAGGAAAATCCTTATAATAAAAGCTAATGTTGCAAATTTACCTTATGTTATAAGTTAAACTAGAATCGGTCAAATAAACATTTCCAGTATATGATTCAACATCAATACCAGAAAGGTAGTTGAAACCCCCCGAAAGCTGAGTCGCAAGGCCACCGTTGAATCCTACAACGAGGAGCCCAAAGAACGCGTCGGTGATATAAATATCACTAGTTTTATAATTAAAACTAATAGCCAATGGTCTCCCACATGTTGGTCCTAATTTCAGATCATTTGTACCATCACATAATTGCTTGGTCCTGAAATGCATAAGTAGGTGATTAGTAACCTTAAATCTAAATTACTCAAAAAATGATAAATTTCGGTCATTTGATGAAAAGTAGCGAAACATACCGGATAGGTGAAGTGTAGGCAAAATCAACGAAGCCAACGATGGGACCGTTCCATTTGAGGATCCTACCGTCTGCAACTGTCACATAGGGACCTTCACCTGCACGATCGAATGCAGCTGATTCAGGACCGATGACATTTGGAGGCAATACGAGTTTGTCAAATGTGTTGTAAGACAAAACACTTTTTAAAAGGGAGAATGAAACAACGAGATTAACTAAGAACAGGCTGATTGTATTCATAGCTATGTACAATTTATGTATGTATGTAAACACTGGTTTATTAGTTGTAGAATTTGAGGTGTAGATTTTCATGTGATTTCTACTTCTATATATATACACATTCTAACACACTGTAACTACACACACATACTATTAATGTAGCAGCAACTAGTTACAGTTGACAGTTGCTTCTCCCTTTTACAGTGAAAGATGATTGCTTAGACTTGGCTAAAAGCTAGCCGACTCTGTTCATTTGTGGAGATTGCATTGTCTTAATACCCTGCATTGAATTGCATTGTCAACAGTTTCTTATCCTTTTTTCTATAAAAAAAAAATAAAATAAAAAAAATAACTATTAATTATTCAGCATGATCATTTAGGTAAATTTATAGTTTCTTGTTATCTTGAAAATGAAAAACGATATTCTAAGGGGCTGTAGAGTTTGGAATCCACACCTTTATTATAATAGAAAAAAAATAAAGAATATGTTATTGTTATATGAGGAATATTCATTTGAGTCCATAAATTAAGTTGAGATTCAAGGGACCAATGAGAGTGCGACATGTGTCGCGAAAATCACATGTGATTGAAAAAAAAATTCAAAAATTTTTTTTTGAAAAAAAAAATTTTAAATTTTTTTTTTCGAAATTTAAAAAAAAAAATTTTAATTTTTTTTTTTTTTACAATCACATGTGATTTACCTGCACAATCACATGTGATTGAATTGTACAATCACATGTGATTGGATTTGCCATGCACAATCACATGTGATTGGGTTTACAATCACATGTGATTGACATGCATAATCACATGTGATTTTTTAAAAAAAAAATTCGAAAAAAAAAAGTTTCGAAAAAAATTCGAAAAAAAAAAAAATTTCGAAAAAAAATTAAAAAAAAAAAATTTTGAATTTTTTTTTTCAATCACATGTGATTTTCGCGCCACATGTCGCGTTCTCATTGGTCCCTTTGTTTTCAAGCGAATTTATGGATGCAAGTGATTACAACTCTATTGTTATATATCTAACTTGGGTATAGAAACTATACAAACTACATTATTTTGTTTTAAAAATAAACAACTCACACTTCACTCTTCATAATATGATCACATTTTACTATCATCCATCAAATTTTACCATCATCCATCAATGAACAAGTAAATCAATTTACAAGTAAATTATTTAATTAAAGCATTAGATTCGGTTCCGTTGATGTGGAATTGTTTTTTGGGTCTCGGCCAATCACATCGAATGAGCAGGTTCATGTTTCACATGATCACCATGATGGGCCAAAGAGTTTTCAAGACATGGGTGCTATTCGATCTAGGATTTTTGTTTCGGGTCTCACAAATCACGGACGTGTCACGAAGGTAATGAATAATAAGTTGATTCCGTTGCTATTAATTCTGATTCTGAACCAAACGACGATAACTTAACGTTTGCAAAAAGATTGGCTCGACTGAAGAAGGAAAAGAAGAAAAAGGAAGAAGCTTTGAAGGATATTCGAGGGGATGTAATGAAAGGTGATAGGCATTCACCGATTTTGATTGGGCGTAATGGAAGGTTTTATTGTGACTGCGAGGTTCTTTCGTGTAAAGGATATTGCAAGTCAAGGTATGTTCTAAATAGGAAGGTTCCTAGAGATCTCTTTGAAAGCGTGAATTTGCGGTTAAGAAGGAATGTTGCATCTACCTCGGGTTCTTTTAAGCTCGTGGATCATGAAAAAGATTTGGAGTATGGGGACGCCATTCAGAATTTGTTTATGGCGGGTAAGGTAGATAAGAAATGTGGTATTGCGGGCACGGGCAATACCGCTTCTTCGGGGTTGACAAAGTATGGTATCACCAAAGAGGCTTTTGTGGCTTTTGATAATATGATGACGTGTATGGCCGAGAGTGATCTGGGTACGGCAAATCTTATTAATTCAAGTGAAACCCGCGACCGCCGGCTAAGAAAAAGAATCACCAAAAGCGTAAGGAGAATGTGGTTGAAGGTGCCGAAATGGCTAAATTCGGCGTGTTCATTAAGGACATTTGAGGTTTTTTTTCGGTTCCAAGTTTCTTGATTTGTTGTAATCTTTGTTGTTTGTATTTCATTGTATCGTCTAATTTGTTTTTTTAGTTTGGTTTTGGATTACGTTAGGTGAGTCTCGGTATAGTTAGTTCGTTGGTAGCCATTTTCTAGGTTCGAGCATTACCAAAGATCCTCTTATATAATTCTTGTTGAATTCGTTTTATTTTTCGAAAACGTTTTCCTATTTTATAAAAGTTTTTGTTATTTAAAAAAAAAAAAAGGTAAAACAATGTATATGTACAATACCTAAACATCACTTGCATGCCAAAGAAATTGTCACACATTCACGAGAAGAAGAACGGAAGCTCATTGGCTATTGGCATGGCTTTGGCTTGTGTTTGGCATGACGGATGGGAGTCCTCTTAGAGTGGTATAAAAGGGGAGTGGAAGCAAAATTTTGATAGTTTCATGACTTCATCTCATTCATCCAACTTAACATCTAACCATATAAACATTGTATACTTGACATCCATTCAAAAAAAACCTTAATAAACTAACACAATTTAGGGTCGGGTCCACTTTTGTATCAGTTTAGGGTCGTATAATGAAGAATTCAATGTGAGTTGGTTAGTTTTATTAACAAAATAATGTAGTTTGTTTAGGTTGTATAGCCAAGTTACGTACATGACAGCCACATATTCCCTTGTATCTTCGTAATATTACACTTTGCAAGATGATGTAGTCAATAAGCTCGAGATCAAATTCTAGGTTCTCTTAAGAATTAAGATATCACTTGGTTAAGAGCTTACTTATCTGGTATTCCCAATTATAAAATATGATTTTAGATTGCTAATAGCACTTAATATCTTACATGTTACATAAAGATTGATTGATAGTCATTAAGTTAAAAGTCCAAGCCTTTGCGCGTAAGAACTTAAGTATAAAGTCTAACGCAACATAGGTAATATTTTTGTCAGAAGTTACTGAAAACTATGGTTTTCGGAAGGATGAACTTTGATTGATATTGACACAAAGTGTGAATTCAAAAACAAGCATACAATCCAGTTCACTACTTTTGTGAATTAAATACAAACGTTCGTTAACTTAAAATTTGTGAAAGGATATGGCGTGTAATATTAGCATATATCCATATCAGAATGTTTTTTTTTTTTTCTTTTTCCCCACTTGATAACAATCTTGCAATCTTTTGTAAAATATAGTTGCTGTTTATCACAAGTTAATGACAGATTTATTTCATTAACATTATTAAACAGATTAAAACAGATTATAATAAACCAAACTAATAATCTCTGATTCAAACACAAGTCATCCAAATAGGTAATAGAATCTCTGATCTTTAAAGAAAACAACATTTAAAACTGTTACCAAAATATAATCAAATCTTGAAACCAAGACTTTTTGTTTTTTATTTCTTTTCTTCCTTCTCTGCCTCAGCAGCCCTCTTGAGCCTTGCACCCAAGTGACGTTTGTTGGTTCTCTCAAGACGTATCTTGGCAAACGCGTTGAACGATTTCATCTCATCGGTAACCTTCACAAGTTCTGTAACGGGCTTCTCCCTAACAATCGGCAACACTGGACCTTGAACCTGGGTCGCACTTGCAAGCTCCTCTGGCGTAGAATCACCAGCCTAATACAGAACAAAAAAAATCAACAAACAACCAATATACAAAAATAAATAAAAAATTAACATAAAAATACAAAGAAAAAAAGAAAGTCCACCTTGGTCTTCCTTGCACGTCTTGGGAAAACGACAAGTTTAGCCTTAAAAGTTTTTAGTCTCTGCACATTGGCCTGCAAACCTTCCAAAGAACGGTTTCTGCGACGATGATCCACAGCAATACCAATAGTTGGAGCAAGCTTTTTTGGGATACCTGCAGCCTGTTGTTAACAAATTAACCTCATTTTTTTAAACTGAAACACTAACATTTAAAAAAAAAACATTAAGCTATACAATTACCGAACACCTAAGTAACACTAATTATAACAAATTACCTTCAACTCTTCAAGAGAGAATCCCCTACCCTCCCTAAGTTTCATGTTGTACTTCAAGGTTTGCCCATGAACCTGAGGACGGAGTCGTCCCGCAGGCCTTGGGAAAACTTTGACGGCCTTCGCTTGTCTTGCTGAAATTAAATACATAAATAAACAGATTAAACTATGCTACGTCAACAAAAGCGTGAATAATTAAACTAAGTATTCACAACGTACCATTGCGTCTCCTTGTTTTGCGAGCAGGTTGGTTGAACCATGTCTTGACATAGTTCTGCCAATGCTTCTTGAAGTGACCGTTTGGGATAACATTGTTATGTTTCACCATGACTGATCTACAACACGTATCACACGTTTAATTTAAGCATGACTAATACAATTATTATTTCTTTACAAACATTTTCATATTAAAAATGGGTGAAAACTTTTACACCGCCATTTTTCAGTCATACACCTTTAAATATGCTTTAAAGCATTGTACTATACAACAATTTAAAGCATATTTACTGGTATGTGGCTAAAAGATGGTGGTGTAAAGATCACTTCCCATTAAAAATACAAACAAAAATCGTTGATTTGCACCAAAGCACAAACTTTGAGCAATCTAAATACTAATATGAATCCTCATTTTTATAAATTTATATCATTATAAAAACAATTTATATATCATATGATCTTTGATTCTACAAGTGCAATTTTATATCTATTCAGACAAAAAAAAGGCTTATTAAATCATTATATGTACATTGACCTTTAAATCATAATTAAAATTATACAAATAATTAGGTTAAACACAATCTAATTTCAGCACATGAAAATTTAGAGCATATTATGATATATTTTTTCACCTAACAAACAATAGCCTCCCAGTATCCTTTCATTATCATAAATTAGCAACTAATCAATCAGTTCATAAAGCGTAAGAAATGAGGCGTAAATGTTTAACATTTACTAAACATAAGATGATATAACCTAAAAAGATTGAATCAAAACATACCTGAGTTCGAGAAAAAAAACTTCGGCAACGGGACGAGGTGAGATTTTGAGGTAAACCTAACCCTAAATCGCTATGTGTATATCTAATGGGCCTAATTTAATTATTACTGTATATAGTTTCCAATATATAGGCCGGCCCAACAAAGTAAACAATACATTTCATAACATAACAAGTTAACAACAATACAAATTGCTTTTTTTTCTTTTTTCTTTTTTTTTTTTTTTGGCAAAATAACGAATACTATTAAAATGAGAGATACCTTCATCAAATTATGAAGGATCCCAAAATCGATTACAACAACACTAACCATTTTAAGGCTCGAAAATGAGTAAGAAAACTAAATACCCTAAAGAACCTAACTCAAATCGAGCCTCAACCGGCGTGCATGCAAAGACAAAACTAAGCAAATGAATACATCACAAAGGATAAGCTATAAACTAAAAGAGTGAGAGCTAAAAGAAATGACAAAAAAGCGACGATTCACAACTAAAGCAACTAACAATCATGGGCTAAATTAATCGGCTTTGGGAGTAGCATTACCGTTCCTTAAATCCGGACGATTAGTAATCCCGTCTTCCTTATCGATCCGGACCCCTTTTCCTTTCCTCGAATTGAAATTATGTCATACCCCGTCCTAATCCATCTGGACGAAGTCACCAACATCTGGTCCCATTGCGATGATCGACTCCAAATTATGTCTTTAAAATGAGCAAATGCACAGCGGAAGATTTCTTTCATACCTGAGAATAAACATGCTCTAAAGTGTCAACCAAAAGGTTGGTGAGTTCATTAGTTTATCGTAATCCATCATTTCCATAATTTTAATAGATCACAAGATTTCATTTATTCAATAATCATACACTCATAAGTGTTTAAAATTCATTCATATGGATTGAACACATGGTAACCGACATTAACAAAATGCATCTAGAATATTCCCAAAAATAAAATCGAAGTACTAAAGCAGTTCAAATTCTCTGACTGGGGCTTGTCAAGGCCCATAGATCTATCTTTAGGATTCGCGTCAATTGGTGGCAATTATAATAAACACCGATTCTTAGGCTACCAAGCTCAACAAGGGCGATATCCGGTATAACAATTCAACCATAGAATGTAGTTTCGATTACTTGTGTCTATTTCGTAAAACAGTTATAAAAGCAGCGCATGTATTCTCAGTCCCAAAAATATATATTGCAAAAGCATTTAAAAAGGGAGTAATGAAACTCACGATACAATATTTTGTAGTAAAAATATTCATACTACGATACTGAACAATGCAGGGTTGGCCTCGGATTCACGAACATATATCATTTATATATATTAAAACATATACTCGTAATCTAACAATTATAACTTTATATATTATGTAATTAATTTGTATACATATTTGAGAATAATTATGATTTATACAGTTATATTTATATATATATATATATATATATATATATATATATATATATATATATATATATATATATATATATATATATATATATATATATATATATATGTTTAAAATACCTAATTTGTTTTATATGATTATTTATATAAAAATTGTTAATATGATATATTCATACTTATATGAAATATTACTTATAAGTATATTTTTTATAGACTTAATAATATAGTAATTAAAAGTTATATTTGATTATAATGATAATATTAATAATAACATTACTTATACTAATAATTATAATAAAAATCGTAGTAATAATAATAGTGATATTTATAATAATACTTGTAACAATATTGATTTTGCTGTTAATAATAGTCATGATAGCGAACTCTAGCATTACAGCATATAGAGTGTCTATGGTTATTCCAAATAATATATATAGATGCGTCGATATGATATGTCAAAACCTTGTATACGTGTCCAGATATTTAAAGTGCGTAAAATAAATAACAGAAATCAAATGACGATAAATAAAATTGCGAGAATTAAATTGCGATGAAATAAATTGCGATAAATAAAATGTAATCAGTTAGCTAGGAACAGTTAGCGTGGATTCTTAACAAAAATTTTTCTCATAGTTAATTTGTTTGTTTCTAACAAATTTTATTTTGTCCAATGTTTTCTTCATTATGCCACTTGTTGGATTCTGATAGGTCAAAATTCAAATATAAAATTGAATGAAAATGGTTATTCTGCGGTGAACGGATATGTATATCGGTGGATGTAAGTAGGATAGTAATTGACTGTTGAATCAGATTCGAAGAATGTACAGTGTAACTTATTAATGTGAAATCTAAATATTACTCGGGTATTACCCACCATTAACAGTTTGTACGAAAGAATTTTTAATTACAATCTTTATGAAAATATATATACATATATATTTTCTTCAGATATAATCATGGATTTAATGAGTTAATGTGATATTAATCTCATTTGATTTATTGTTAGAACAAGAATATATAATCTCTAAAACATTAGAGATTACATAATCGCCATACTGAACGAAGAAAATTGATGTAGAACGATACGTAGAACGATGATTATACTTGAGGTACAGAATGAGATGTTGAGGCATAGATTGTTGATGGTACTGGTGCTGTTATTGATGGTACTGTTGGTGCCGGTGATGTTGTTTGAAGCTGGTAAATTTTGCACCATATTCTCCAGATTTATTACTCGAACGCGAAGTTCGTTGACTTCTTCTATTATTCCGGGATGATTGTCGGTCGGAATGAGCGGATGAATAAGGTTTAGAATTGTAGATAGAATGTAATCATGTCGAGCTACTCTGAAAATGAGGCTGAAAATGGTGTTTCGGATAGGTTCACCGGTAAGTGCTTCAGGTTCTTCACCAAGAGGTGCATTCGGTTGGTGGAAAGGATCGTCTTCTTCGCGTCTCCATTGATTAAGTCGACTACGAACCCATCAGATGAATTGGGGATGGCTGATTGGCTGATTCATTCTGGTGACGTTGCTTCTGGAGCTTAGGTGAACATCCATGTCGAAATAGCTGTTGGAATCCGAGGAATTCGAACTGGTTGAGGGATTCATCTCGTACGATCAGATGAAGGATTTTCGATAAGAAATAGATTATAGGATGTAGATTAGTACCCTGCAATACATAATTTACATATGCATATATATGATACTAAAATCCCATAAGTTACGGAGAAGTCTACGGAAGCTGTCGGGCAAAGGTAACAATAACAGATAAGCTAAGACATGAATTTATCTATACACTGTCTATGCAATAGGGGCAGTAAGACGTGTCTAGACTTTAAGGATGATAAGTAAATAATTTTCGAGATGAAATGATAAGCAAAACTTTTTACATGCAGACACGGTCGAAGTCCAGACTCACTAATGCATCCTAACGACTATCAGTTAGACACACTAATGCAGACCTGGTTCGCTAAGACCACCGCTCTGATACCACATGTCATACCCCGTCCTAATCCATCTGGATGAAGTCACCAACATCTGGTCCCATTGCGATGATCGACTCCAAATAATGTCTTTAAAATGAGCAAATGCACAGCGAAAGATTTCTTTCATACCTGAGAATAAACATGCTTTAAAGTGTCAACCAAATGGTTGGTGAGTTCATTAGTTTATCGTAATCCATCATTTCCATAATTTTAATAGACCACAAGATTTCATTTATTCAATAATCATACACTCATAAGTGTTTAAAATTCATTCATATGGATTGAACACCTGGTAACCGACATTAACAAAATGCATCTAGAATATCCCCAAAAATAAAATCGAAGTACTAAAGCAGTTCAAATTCTCTGACTGGGGCTTGTCAAGGCCCATAGATCTATCTTTAGGATTCGCGTCAATTGGTGGCAATTATAATAAACACCAATTCTTAGGCTACCAAGTTCAACAAGGGCGATATCCGGTATAACAATTCAACCATAGAATGTAGTTTTGATTACTTGTGTCTATTTTGTAAAACAGTTATAAAAGCAGCGCATGTATTCTCAGTCCCAAAAATATATATTGCAAAAGCATTTAAAAAGGGAGTAATGAAACTCACGATACAATATTTTGTAGTAAAAATATTCATACGACGATACTTAACAATGCAGGGTTGGCCTCGGATTCATGAACCTATATCATTTATATATATATTAAAACATATACTCGTAATCTAACAATTATAACTTTATATATTATGTAATTAATTTTTATACATATTTGAGAATAATTATTATTTATACAGTTATATATATATATATATATATATATATATATATATATATATATATATATATATATATATATATATATATATATATATATATATATATATATATATATATATATATATATATATATATATATATATATGTTTAAAATACCTAATTTGTTTTATATGATTATTTATATAAAAATTGTTAAAATGATATATTCATACTTATATGAAATATTACTTATAAGTATATTTTTATAGACTTAATAATATAGTAATTAAAAGTTATATTTGATTATAATGATAATATAAATAATAACATTACTTATACTAATAATTATAATAAAAATCGTAGTAATAATAATAGTGATATTTATAATAATACTTGTAACAATATTGATTTTGCTGTTAATGATAGTCATGATAATGATTTTAGTATTTACATAATAATAATACTCGTGATAATAATATTACTTATGTCAATATTAGCACCTTTATTATTTAAAAAAAATATTAATACTAATATTTACGAAAATGTTAATGTTTTATATTACTTTCATAACAATAATAATAATAAACATATTTATGATAATATTATTAATGTTTTAAATTTAATAGTAAGATCATAATTAATACTTATAATAATAATAATAGATATAATACTTTTATTTATGATAATAGTAATAATGACCATAATCTTAATAATGATAATAATACTAAAACGTTAAGGTAATAATAATAATAATAATAATAATAATAATAATAATAATAATAATAATAATAATAATAACAATAGTAATAATACTAATATTTGTAATAATTATAATAAATGAATAATAATAATTATAACAATAATAAGAATAATAATAATAACAATATCAAAATTTAGAAATAAAAACTACCTTGAGACATCCTCTAAAAAGAAAATTGCCCAAAACCGGGATTGAACCCGCGACCCCTTGCTAACCAGTCATCCCATAAACCAGCTGGGCTGTGCCTTTTATCCGAAATATTACTGAATCTAATTATATTTAATCCTGAATAAATTTGTTCTATGTTCTTCCTCTTCAATACTTCGAACGACCAGATACCACAATCAAATCAAT
The DNA here is from genome assembly GCF_046630445.1 of Rutidosis leptorrhynchoides. NCBI lineage: Eukaryota > Viridiplantae > Streptophyta > Magnoliopsida > Asterales > Asteraceae > Rutidosis > Rutidosis leptorrhynchoides. The sequence continues at coordinate 131,197,359 of NC_092334.1, forward strand.
TACTATATTCTTATCAATTTGTTTCTAATCAGTTAACAGCTTCAAAGTAAACATCAAAGGTTCCAATATGGATTAACAAAAAAAAAATAATAATAATAAGGTAAAAGCAGCAGCGGTCGCTGTTTGTAAAAACAAAAAAAAAATGATTTTCAATTTCGAATACGTATTAGGCTTTGGTTATAACATAAAGTAGTTTGGTAATCATATATAGAAACTAATGGAATCATTAATTGGACTGAAAACATTAAAACAAATGTGAATTTTGCGATGAACGATTCATTTGACTTTTTGACAATAAATTTTGACTCCAAAATTAGAGATCGATAGAAGGAATTGGAACCTCAATTTTTGTAGTTAGTTTGAGTAAACGAATGGTAACAAAACTGCATTACTGGATTTTGAATATTGATTCGATTTTTGATTTTTGCCAAAAAGTATAATACACAGAGGTGCCGACTGTTTTTCAGGAGAAAAAAATAAATATTTCTGTTATCTCTTTTTTACGAATGGCTGGCTGGATATATCATCAATTGATTGAATGAATTAGTAGTAATAATTAACAAAATTTTGTTTTATTGTGGTTGGAAGTCGACCGTAACTCACGAGCAGAGAAGAAAATCAAAAATAAAATAAAATAAATAAATGAATCAGATATAGCATAGGATTCGGTTTTTTTTTATATCTTTATGTTAATTGATATAAATTTTACTATTAAATAATTATAGATATACTGATGATATTGCAATTAATATTTGGTAGTATGAATAATGTTACTAATAGGTTACATCAATAATAAAAATAATTATGATAATCTTAATAATTTTAGTAATAGTGATAATACTAATAATAACCATATTAGTAATAATAGTAATTAATATTAGTAATAATATTTAAAAAATTTATAGTAACAATTAATAATAATAATTTTAATACTAATAAAATTAATGGTATCTATAACAATAATAATAATTGTTAATGATAATACCTAGTATTAATACTAATATTAATCATAATAACTAAAGTTATAATAAGAATGATATTAATAATGATAATAATAACGTAAATATTAATAATATTACAACAAATCAAATGTATCATATTTCACATATATATATATATATATATATATATATATATATATATATATATATATATATATATATATATATATATATATATATATATATATATATATATATATATATATATATATATATATATATATATATAGTAATACTAACAATACTGATATTAAGGTTAATATTTATGAAAGTAATAATTTTAATATAACAACTATAGTTTAACTTGTATTATATTATTAATTATGTAATATTTATGTACTATTGATAAGGCTAAAAAGGAACATATATTTCATAGCAATATCCCTCCTAAATAATAGGTTTTCATATGTAATTGTATTATATTTTCATTGTAATTGTTTAAATAAATAAGTGCGAAGACAAAAGGCGAAAATGAAGATTTGAAGACACAAACGTCCAAAAAGCTCAAATGTTCAAGATACAATTCAAAAGGTTCAATTTATTGATGAAAAACGTCTAAAAATGACAAGAGTACAAGTTACAAAATACAAAGTACAAGATATTAAATTGTACGCAAGGACGTTCGAAAATCCGGAACCGGGACATGAGTCAACTATCAACGCCCGACGCAACGGACCAAAAATTACAAGTCAACTATGCACAAGAATATAATATAATATTTAAATAATTATATAAATTATTTATATATTATATATATTTAAAAATTATGTCGACAAGCTATGAGACAAATGATCCTGAGCTGGATTTTCAAACTCTGCGACTCGCGGAGTTTGAAGGCTAAAAACTCCACGACTCGCGGAGCTGTCAGAAATCAAAACTCCTATAAAAGGTCACGAATTCAACGAGTAAAAAGAACATAATAATAATAATACTCCCTAGTATAATATAAATAAATATATATATGTATATATAGTATAGATTAGTGTTATATTAGATTAGTTTGGGTTATGTAAAAGTTATTTTTACGGGTTTTTAAAGTCGGAGCTCTGTCCGTGTAACACTACGCGATAAATAATCAATGTAAGCTATGTTCTCCTTTTTAAATTAATGTCTCGTACTTAAGTTATTATTATACTTATTTGAGCCAAAGTAATCATGATGTTGGACTAAATATTAAAGACGGGGTAATTGGGTTTTGTACCATAATTGGGGTTTGGACAAAAGAACGACACTTGTGGAAATTAGACTATGGGCTATTAATGGGCTTTATATTAAATTAACGATACCTCGTTAATTTAATATAAAGGTTATGATTTGAAGTATCTATATATAACCACATACGCTTAATCGGACACGATGGACGGGATATTTATAAGTACGAATTATTGTTCATTTGACCGGACACGGGGATGGATTAATAGTCAATGGACTCATTAAAACAGGGGTGGATTACATTCAAGGGTAATTGGTGTAATTTTTAACAAAGTATTTAAACCTTGGTTTACACACAGTCGATAACCTGGTGTATTCATTAAACAAAGTATTAAGACCTTGTTACAGTTCGAATCCCCAGTTAGTTGGAATATTTGACTTCGGGTATAAGGTTAAATTTGCCGAGCAGTTTATAATTATGACCGATGAACTATTATGGACAAAAACCAGATAGGTTTCAAATACATCCAGGACAATAAATTAAAATCAAAACGTCAAACATCATGGTTACGGAAGTTTAAATAAGCATAATATATTTTATTTCATTTTTCCTCGTACTTTTATTTATTGTCATTTCAATTATTGTTATTTATTTTATATTGTTATTTAAATATCGTCATTTACTATACGCTTCGCTTAAAATATAAATCGACAAACCGGTCATTAAACGGTAAACCCCCTTTTATATATTATTATATATAATTATATATATTTTGTACAAATATAGTTGTTTAAAAATATAGTGTGCAATAAGCCCGCTCCCTGTGGAACGAACCGGACTTACTAAAAACTATACTACTCTACGATTAGGTACACTGCCTATAGTGTTGTAGCAAGGTTTAGGTATATCCCATTTGTAAATAAATAATTAAAACTTGTGTAATTTGTAACGTATTTCGTAGTAAAATATAGTACTATCACGTACCCCCACGCTACCACATCAAGTTTTTGGCGCCGCTGCCGGGGACTTGGCAAAACGCTATATTTTTAATATATATTTGTATAAATATATTTTTAGAAAAATAATAAAAAAAAACGTCGAATTAAAAACTGTACCAGAGTTGAATTTTGGAACCCCGCGACTCGCGGGGTTTGCTGCTTTAAATACCGCGACTCGCGGAGACACTCTGACACACGTGACAGAACCCTAATTTCACATTAATTACGGATTTTATTATTATTATTATTAATAAACCCTAATTAGTTTAATTATTATAATTAGTTTAAGTTTTTTTTAATTAAATTGTATTTTAAATTTTAATTAGTTTTATTATATGTAAAATTAATAGTTTTAATAAATAAATAATATAAAAATAATATTTTTATAAAAATTGTACTTTTTACAACTTTTTGTATATTTTTATATTTTGTCCCTTTTTAATCGTTTTAGCGTAATATTTGTATTTTTAGCTCATATTTAGTTTTAAACTTAGTTTTTGCCATAGTTATTTTTACTTCTAGATTTTTAGGCTTTGCCGTAAAATTCCTTAAGTGCTTTTTCTTTAGACTAAGATTTAGGTGCTTTAGAATTTTGCGACGCCGTTTTTATATTTTAGTATCTTTTTAAGTTATTACCATTTGGGATATAGTTTTTCTTTTAAGCTTTAATATTTTTAGACGCAACTTTTAATTCTTAGTTTTTAATTCCTTTTTAAGTTACGACGCGCTATTTTCTTATTTTTATTTTTCGACGCGCATTCTTTTTCTTTCTTATTTCTCGACGCTTTAGTTTTTTAGGACTTAGAAATTTTCTCTATTTCTTATCTAATATCTCAAACGGAAAGAAAAATTATTTAAGTGGTCAAATTAATGGACGTTGATAATTTTCTGCTTCGTAGTAATAGTTGGATTTGTTAGTGGCTGAGTTGTGAGCTTCCGATTTAAAGGGTTCTGGCTCCCTGCTGCATCTTTTGGCTATTCGAAACGTGGGCAAAAGCAGAAAAGTCTATTAATTGGACAACTTATATAAGTTTTTCTATTTTTATAACTAATAGCCCATAGTCTAGTTTCCACAAGTGTCGTTCTTTTGTCCAAACCCCAATTATGGTACAAAGCCCAATTACCCAATTTTAGTAATTAGCCCAACATCATGATTACTTCGTTTTAAATAAGCATAATAATAACTTAGCTACGAGACATTAATATAAAAAGGTTGAACATAACTTACAATGATTAAAAATAGCGTAGCGTTACACGGACAGAATTTCGACTTACACCCTTACAACATTCGCTAACATACCCTTATTATTAGAATTATAATTAAAATTAAAATATAAATTATAAATATAAATATATTTACGTATGAAGAGGAAGAAAAAAAAGATATGAAATTTGATCAGAATTCGGTTGGCTTTATAGCCAGGGTTGAAAATTAGGGCTCCGCGACTCGCGGCAAAATGCCCTTAAAACTCCGCGAGTCGCGGAGATATATTTACAGCTCACACCCTTGGAGTTTCTTGCTGCCGACGGTTTTAATAATATATATATAATATATATATAATTAATATAATTAATTATATATTATATTATATTTATATACATAGTTAACTTGTAATTTTTAGTCCGTTGCGTCGAGCGTTAAGAGTTGACTCTGGTCCCGGTTCCGGATTTTCGAACGTCCTTGCGTACAATTTAATATCTTGTACTTTGCGTTTTGAATCTTGTACTTTTGTAATTTCGAGACGTTTCTTATCAATAATTGGAACCTTTTTGATTGTCTTTTATTCTTTTGAGCTTTTTGGTCATTTGCGACTTCAATTCGTCGAATCTGTCTTTTGTCTTCACCTTTTATTATTTAAACGAATATCTCTTGTAAATAGAACAATTGCAACTAAAAGCTTGTCTTTCTTGAGGAATAATGCTATGAAATATATGTTCGTTTTTAGCATTATCAAATATTCCCACACTTGAGCGTTGCTTGTCCTCAAGCAATATCGTCTTGAAATACTAGAATCACTTCTTTATTCTTCACACTTTGTACATCAGTGATTTCTATACGGCGGTATAAACAATGGTAGTAACGATATGGTTTACAGTCCCACATGATTATAAAAATTTAGATCCATTAAGGAAATTGGATCTTTATGAAAACATTTGATCTTTTGAAAATTAAATCTAGTTTTTACCCTAGATAAGTTTTCCGGAATAACCCTTTACCGGTGTTTGCAAAATATTTGTGGGTTTGGTGGGTTTCAGATTTGAAAATTTTAGCTCAAAACTTGCGGTTTTGTGTCACCCACTTTCTAACCTTGTATTTGGAAAGCAACACGTCCAGTTTACTTGTTCCGTATATTACCTTTCGGTAAACTACCGTCCGGTTGTAAAGGAAAGCGTTGAACAAGCAACTGTTAAGGCAATGTCCCGTGACATGCTTTTGATTATGGTCTATAACGTGTCGGACGCAATTACTATCCTTGGTAGGAGCAATAGTAAAGCTCACCCTTATAATTTTTCGGTCTGGCACAAGGTCCTGTCTTTGACCATGCTATGCAACCACCGTTCTTACGGTTGACACCCGATTTAGTTCAGGTGACCTAATGAATTCCAGGTGAATTCCTAGGATTTTACGTTCAATGGTAATGAACGCATTGAAAATAGGGTTTTCAGAAAACAAATCGGTTTGTAATTTTGATCAAAATATTTTTTCGTTTAAGCTCGAGTTTAGATATCATTGAATTCCATGAGTTTGAATTCTCAATCTTTAAGGTCAATCTCTAGGATTGAGTAATATCAGTCTTAAAAGCTGATTTTTAATCTTTAAGGAGATTATCCTTTCTGGGGATCTGATTCATTAGTCTTATCCAGCTAATTTGCATGGTGCCCCCCCATTGTACGAGATAAATCCTTCTCATGGTTAGGATAAATCTGACCACTTGGCGACCCTGTTTAATGCTGAGGTCCGTGGATTTCCTGCTGATTTTAGTGATGACTTTTCTAGATTTTTCGTCAACCTACAGCTGGTCTGGACGACAACTTCATGACCTAAATCAAGAAGCGCGTTTCTTTTTCGGAAGACTTTACTTCCTTTTAATGATGGAATTGATTCATCGTGTAGATCCATTTCTTCTTTTCTTTCATCGGGTAAAACAGTTTAGTTTAGTCCAAAGCAAAAGTATTTTCAGTTATTTGTTACAGATATATGTGACATATGTTTAAAATAATTTGGTAAATTTTCCCACACTTGGCTTTTATTTTCCTTTTTATCGTCCTCTATTCCATTTTAAATGAATTTTAACATTTTAGTTTGTTTCTCAATTTATGTCCTTTCCGAGGTAACAATAATTTCGGTGTTAAAACCTAGTTTTATCGTTCATAAATATGTATAAACATGATTTTAATTCATTTAATTGAAAATTTTGAAAAATTTTACTAGAATTGGGTAGTCAGTATATAAGACTAGGGCTGTTCTTTTTTATCAGAGAGCACTAGATTCTAATACAACTACTGCTTTACTAGTATTTTTAATGGTAACCAAGTGTATAAAGTAAAAAAATTTTAAAATCCGAAAGAATTTAACCCCTTCCCACACTTAAGATCTTGCAATGCCCTCATTTGCAAGAAATCAGTAACAATTTAAATTATTGAGGGTGATTTGTGTGAAAATGATTAAATTTTTACCAAAGTTTCCAAATATATTGGCGTTTGTTTACTGAATGATAAATGGTGCACATCATTTGTTCATTCCGTCTTGTTGTTATTTCACATATATTTTGCATCTTGTCGTCAAAATTACTTGCTTTTGCTGAACTTAATGCCAGTCTTTGAAAATGCGTTGTTTTACCCTGTTGTATACATAAGATAAACTGCAAACATATATACATATTTTTGAAGTTTGGTTTATTACCCCACATTAAAAAATTATTAAAATCTAAGAATAAAAGTTAGAAATTATAAAAATGATTACAATATTAACAAAAAATATCAAATGTATCAATAATTACAAATTACAAAATAATAAAAAATAATAAGTAAACTAAGGATGATATTGGTACCAATAGGGGTTCCACGCATAACCATAAGTGCTATAGAATGCTTCGGCAGGGTCATACGTAGGATATGGTGGCTGCATCTCTATCGACCAAGGAGGGAAGACGGGTTTCGGTGTAGGAATATAGTTTCTACCTATATGTTGGCAATGCGCTATGATCTGGTTCTGATGAACTTGCCAATCTTCAAATGCCCTCTGTCTAGCATTTTCGTATTCCTGAGAAGCTATAAACCTATGCATTTCTTGCATCTCATTCCCCCCTCATACATTACCTTGTTCCTGGTTTCTCTCCACCTGTGGATGTCTACCATGGTATCGTACTGCGGCGTTATTTCGCCGCTTCAAAACTTTCGCACCATGGTATACATTTAAACCTATAGTGTCGCGGGGTTCCGGCTCTTCTACTAATAATCCCCCCCGACTTATATCCACACCGAGATATTCACCAATCAAAGTAATAAAAATACCACCTCCTATTATGCTATGTGGACGCATCCCCCGAACCATAGCTGATAAATAATAACCCACACAATATGGTATACTTACAGCGCTCTGTGGGTCTCGAATACACATATGGTAAAACAAATCTTGTTCATTTACCTTTTCTTTGTTTTTACCCCTTTGTGTAATCGAATTAGCTAAAAACCTATGTATTACTCTTAATTCGGCTCTATCTATATCCAAATAAGAGTAGTTTCCCCCTTTGAAACGGTGATGGCTTGTCATTTGACTCCACACACCGTGTGTATCAAAATTCTCATCTATCCTTCTACCGTTTAGTATCAATCCTCTACAATCGGCAGACGCTAATTCCTCAGGCGTATATATACGTAAAGCCTGAGCCATGTCCAGTAAAGACATGTGGCGCATCGAACCGCCTAACAAAAATCTAATAAAAGAACGATCGGTTAAACTAGCTACCCGATCATTCAACTCTATACTACATAACAACTCTTCACACCATACTTTATATACAGGTCTGCGTATGGTGAATAAACATATCCAGTCATTAAAAGAAGAATTACCATACCTCTGTACTAGTAATTCCCTAATTGGCCCAGCCAATTCTACAGCTTCTAAGGGTCCCCATTCTATGACCCTCGGTACCTCAACAACCTTAGAGTGAAGAGTATGCAAACCCCGTTGATATTTTGGATAATCTATCCAAAGTCTGTCAAATCTCAGGTTCGGGTGCAACTGTTCCAAGTGCATATCTGAAAAGGTCATGACTGGATGAGGTACATCCTGCTTGTAGTAGTTATCTACCTCCTGTTGTTCCAAGTTCTCAGCAGGAGCATGGCGGGCTTGGGATGAAGATTCACCCCTTTCATTCTGCAAAACACATCAAACACAAATTTTGTGCATCCAAATATGCATTAGTGTCAGCAAAATCATCAATCAAAATAATTACAATGACATTATCAATTTATATCAAACTTAAGCTTATTTTCACATTTTTATCAAATCTACACTTTTTCAAATAAGCATATACGAAAATGTTCGCCAAGTTCATAAGCATTCAACTCAAATAACATGTCAAAATAATCATTACTAGCAAATAAACAAGTCTCAAATGGCATTATCTTTCAAAAATCAAGTTCATGAATTTTGGACTTGAAAAAGTCCACTTTAATTCTCAAAATCATGTTTAGGCTCAAAGTTTGGATCATTTAACTACCTAGACATGTTACACTACTCAATTTAGCAACAAGTCATGACAAAAATCGGCCATAACCTGTTTATATCAAAAAGCCCCAAATTGCTCAAGAACACAAACCCTAGATTATTCAAAATTTGAAGTTTAAGGCTTCTAATTATGTTAAACAACATCAATCTAGGTTATACAAGCATAATACATAAACAATTTAAGTCTAATTACACTAAAAAGCATCAAAATCAAATTGGGAAAAAAAAAATAGCTCAAGAACACTAAAATTCGAATTAAATGGTGTTTAGGTGTAGAAATTTACCGTTTTTCTTGAGTAGTTCTTAGATATCATCCTTCTCAACATGATTTTAGCAAAAAATTTGGTGATTAACGGTTAAAAATTGAGATTTTTGGGGTGTTTTTGGGTGGTTTTTCGGGGTTTTTTCGCAGCTATTTCGCTGTATTTTTGTGTGTTTTTGTGTGTGGGAGCTGATCAGTTCGTGCAGCTCTCTATATTTTTTTTCTGTAATTTGGTCCCTCCGCGAGTCGCGGAGGTTTGCACTTCAAACTCCGCGAGTCGCGGAGTTTGCTTTTTTTTTTTTTTTTTTTTTTTTTTTTTTTTATAATCATTAACTTATAACACAATTAAGAAATTAATTTTAAAATTTTGTTTCCCTTGTTATTTAGGACGAGGTCGTTTCGGATCGATGTCCTAGTCCGTCCCTCGACAACATTTTAAAATTTGTCTTTTTGTAGCGATTGTTTTAAAAGCTAAGATTTTTGGGTTTTTTCAATGTTTTTGGCATACTTTAAATCAATAAGATTAAAAATAATGATAATAAAAGTTCTCGTCCCTCCCTTGGGTAAAGCAATTTCGGTTCAAAGACCTAGTCTTCAACTTACGACGAATTTTTAAAAATTATATTTTTAACTTAATGAGATAAAGTAAATTTTTGTTTTTAAATTCACACAACTTAAATATAAAATTCAAAATTAAAAATTAAAAATTAAAAATTCACACCAAACTTAAAATTTGAAATGCATAAATTTAAAATTTCATATTTTAAAAATTAAAAATTCACACCAAACTTAATTTAAAAATTCATAAATTCATACCAAACTTATATTAATTTTTCAAATATTTACAATTTTAAATATATTGTTTTTACAAAGTTTACAATATTAATTTAAGATTTAAATATTAATTTTAAAAACATGGTAAAAATAAAATTAAAAATCTTTTTGTCTTTTTATCCCACTTTAATCAGTCAAATATTATCAAAAATATGCGCCCCTCTTTTCGGTAAAGTAATTTTGGTTCCAAGACCTAATTTAACTCATGACGAATTTTTGAAATATTTTGGGTTGATTGATTAAAGATATTTATACCTTAAGAATAAACGTTAAATTTCGCAGTGATGTAATAAATTTTTGAATGATATCAATAATTTCGGTCGCCAAACCTAATTTTATTTAATACCAATTTAATACTTTTTAGCGAACAAATTAGCGTTTATTATCAAAAGGTTAAAAATAAAAATAAAAATAAAAACTGTACAGACATACCTGTGAAATAGATTTCTTAGTTATATGATCTATTATATTCATAAGATAGTCGGTTTAATTGATTTTCCATGGCTGCATAGGCGTAACCTCGAGCATTCATTGTCTTTTCTTCTAAACATATGAACGGTCCGTCTCTGCATAAAGTAACAAATTCGGTATTTGAATAGGTTTGATTATTTGAACATTTACCTCCATGTGACCATTTTCCGCATTTGTGACATCGTTCTAGGTGTCGTGCTCTTCTTTTCGCTGCGGATTTTGATTTTCCTTTACCAAATTGTAACTTATTATCTTCGCATCTGGATCCTTTTCTAACTCCGTCCATTCTTTCTCTGATTACTGATACTAATTCACTCGGTAGTATGTCATTATTACGTTTAGTGATCAAAGCGTGTAGCATTAGACCATGGTTTAATTCACAGGCAGTCTTCATTTTGTAAAAACCTAAAAAAATAAAAATTCAGAATGGGGGGAGAAGACTAGTTCTTTAGGGTCTGCTAGGGAAAGACCATACGTGTTCCATTTTCGAGAACTACACGAAAACAGACAATCTAACTCTAACAGAAATACATATTATCCTTTAAAGACTTGATTCTCCCCACACTTAGTTAGCTGTGGTGTCGAAATTGTGATTAACTTCGTTGTCGACTTCCATCGGACCATGTATGTAATGTTTAACTCTGTGACCATTAACTTTAAATTCAATCCCATTTGAATTTATCAATTCTATCGTTCCGTATGGGAAAACTCTTTTGACTATGAATGGTCCAGACCATCTTGATTTCAATTTTCCAGGAAATAGCTTGAATCGTGAATTGAAAAGAAGAACTCTGTCTCCTTCTTTAAATTCTTTTGAATTTCTGATTCTTTTATCATGCCATTTCTTCGTTCTTTCTTTATAGATTAACGAATTTTCGTATGCTTCATGTCTTAATTCTTCTAATTCGTTTAGTTGACTTAATCGTAGACGTCCGGCTTCATGTAAATCAAGATTACATGTCTTCAAAGCCCAAAATGCTTTGTGTTCAATTTCTACTGGAAGATGACATGCTTTTCCATAAACAAGTCTAAAAGGTGTGGTTCCAATTGGAGTTTTGTAGGCTGTTCTAAAAGCCCAGAGTGCATCCTCCAATTTAATGGACCACTCCTTCGAATTTGATCCTACGGTTTTCTCTAGAATACGTTTTAAAGCTCGGTTGGTATTTTCAACTTGTCCACTTGTTTGTGGATGATATGCGGTGGAGATTTTATGAGTTACTCCATATCTTTTAAGAACTTTCTCAAGTTGATTATTACAGAAATGAGTACCCCGATCACTTATTAAAGCTTTCGGTGTTCCAAACCTTGCAAAAAGACGTTTTAAAAAGTTGACTACAACTCGTGCATCGTTAGTTGGGAGAGCTTGTGCTTCCGCCCATTTAGATACATAATCAATGGCTACGAGTATATATAGATTATTATGAGATTTTGGAAATGGACCCATAAAGTCAATACCCCAAATGTCAAATACTTCACATACTTGGATGACATTTTGTGGCATTTCATCACGTTGACTTATTTTTCCGGCCCTTTGACATGCATCACAGGATTTGCAAAGAAGGTGTGCGTCTTTGTAAATTGTAGGCCAATAGAATCCAGCTTCATAAACTTTTCTTGCTGTTAGTTGAGGCCCATAATGCCCTCCTGTTGGTCCTGTGTGACAATGGTTTAAAATTTTACTAGCTTCATCTCCAAATACACATCGGCGTATTATTCCATCGGGACAACTTTTAAACAGATGTGGATCTTCCCAGAAATAGTGTTTTATATCACTGAAGAATTTCTTTCGTCTTTGGTACGATAATCCTTTTTCAAGGAATCCACAAACTAAGTAGTTTGCATAGTCTGCAAACCATGGGATTTCTTTATAATCTATCTTCAATAGATATTCATCAGGAAAGTTGTCTTGTATGGCCGATTCATTCAGAACTTCTAATTCGGGATTTTCAAGACGAGAAAGATGATCAGCGGCGAGATTTTCTGCTCCTTTTTTATCTCGGATTTCAATATCAAACTCTTGTAAGAGTAAGATCCAACGGATTAATCTTGGTTTAGCATCTTGTTTTGAAAATAGGTATCTAAGAGCAGAATGGTCGGTATAGACCACCGTTTTTGCTAGAACGAGATATGATCGAAATTTGTCAAAAGCAAAGACAATAGCAAGGAGTTCTTTTTCAGTAGTTGTATAGTTCGTTTGTGCTCCTTGTAATGTCTTACTAGCATAATATATAGGTTGAAATCATTTTTCAATCCTTTGTCCTAAAACGGCTCCCATTGCAAAATCACTTGCATCGCACATTAGTTCAAATGGTAGATTCCAATTTGGTGTTATCATGATCGGTGCATTAGTGAGTTTTTCTTTAAGAATTTTAAAAGATTTGATACATTCATCTGAAAAGATGAATGGCGCATCCTTTTCTAGGAGTTTATTCATAGGAGTGGCAATTTTAGAAAAATCTTTTATGAAACGTCGGTAAAAACCGGCATGCCCTAGAAAACTCCTAACTCCTCTAACATTGGTGGGATGTGGAAGTTTAGCAATTACATCTACTTTAGCTCTATCCACTTCAATTCCTTCTTTTGAAATTTTATGTCCAAGAACGATGCCTTCTTTAACCATGAAATGGCATTTCTCCCAATTAAGTACTAGATTTGATTCTTCGCATCTAATTAGCATTCGTTCCAGATTAACTAGACATGATTTAAATGTATCACCGAAGACTGAAAAGTCATCCATGAATACTTCCATGCATTCTTCTATCATGTCGTGAAAAATTGCCATCATACACCTTTGAAAGGTTGCAGGGGCGTTGCAAAGTCCAAATGGCATGCGTTTGTAAGCAAAAGTACCATAAGGGCACGTAAATGTGGTTTTCTCTTGATCTTCAGGTGCTATTGGAATTTGAAAATATCCGGAAAATCCATCTAGAAAACAATAGTAACTATTTCCGGCTAATCTTTCCAACATTTGATCTATGAAAGGTAAGGGAAAGTGATCTTTTCTGGTGGCGTCATTTAATTTTCTATAATCAATACATACACGCCATCCTGTTACAGTCCTAGTAGGAATAAGCTCATTTTTCTCATTTATAATGACAGTCATACCACCCTTCTTAGGTACGCATTGAACTGGGCTTACCCATGGACTATCAGAAATTGGATATATCAAACCTGCATCTAGCAGTTTAATAATCTCTTTCTTAACTACATCTTGCATATTAGGATTTAGTCTTCTTTGGCGTTGCACATACGTTTTATGACCTTCTTCCATAAGGATTTTATGTGTGCAATACGAAGGACTTATTCCTTTAATATCATGAATCTTCCATGCAATGGCTGGTTTATGAGCTTTCAACACAGAAATGAGTTGTGATTTCTCATTTTCAGTAAGAGAAGACGATATTATTACAGGTAATTCAGATTCACCATGTAAATAAGCGTATTCCAAATGGTTTGGAAGTGGCTTTAACTCTAATTTTGGAGGTTCTTCTATCGATGATTTATATCGATATCTGTCTTCTTCTTTTAGCATTTGAATTTCTTCTGTTGTTGGTTCATATCCATTAGCTATAAGTGTAGCTAACATTTCAGCTTCATCAATTGGTTCATTACCTTCTCCTAAAGAACATTCTCCCGTTCCTTGTAATTCTGGAAATTCTTCTAATAATTCTGCATGTGCATCTATAGTTTGAATATAATAACATGTATCATCTGTAGATTGTGGTTGTTGCATTGCTCTATCAACTGAAAAGGTAACACTCTCATCCTCTATACTTAGGGTCAGTTTCTTACCGAACACGTCTATCATTGCTTTAGCCGTGTTTAAGAATGGTCTTCCTAATATGAGAGGAACTTGAGAATCTTCTTCCATGTCCAAAACAACAAAATCTACTGGAAATACTAAAGTACCAACTTTAACTAGCATGTTCTCCATTATCCCTCTAGGATATTTTATTGATCTATCGGCTAGTTGTATGCTTATTCTGGTTGGTTTTAATTCTCCAAGGTCTAGTTTAGCGTATAGTGAATACGGCATTAGATTTATACTAGCACCTAAGTCTGCCAATGCTTCTATTGAACTAAGACTACCCAGAAAACATGGAATTGTGAAACTTCCTGGATCAGATAGTTTTTCTGGTATCTTATTCAACAGCACTGCTGAACAATTAGCATTCATAGTAACAGCCGAGAGTTCTTCCATTTTCTTTCTATTCGTGATTAGATCTTTCAAGAATTTAGCATACCTTGGCATTCCTGAAATCACATCAATGAAAGGAAGATTTACATTTATCTGTTTAAACATATCCAAGAATTTGGATTGCTCGGCTTCAAGTTTTTCTTTCTTCATTTTACTCGGATAAGGAAGTGGTGGTTGGTATGGTTTAACATAAGGTTTATCCTTAACTGTGTTATCTTCATTAACCTTTTCAACTACCGGTTCTTTTTCCTTATCTTGATCAGGTTGTGGTTCTTGTGGAGTAGGAATAGTTTCATCAGAAGTTACAGGTATTTCAGGTGGTTTAAGTGTTGTACCACTTCTTGTGGTAATAGCTTTAGCTGTTTCATTCCGGGGGTTAGCATTTGTATCACTAGGTAAACTTCCCGGTTTTCTTTCACCTATTAACCTTGCTAGGTTACTTACTTCTTGTTCCAGATTTTGAATAGAAGCTTGTTGATTTCTAAATGCTTGAGCATTTTGTTCATTGGTTTGTTTTTGAGATGTGAAAAACTGCGTTTGAGTTTCAACTAGCTTCGTCATCATATCTTCTAAATTCGGCTTTTTATCATCGGTTTGTTGCGGTGGTTTGTTTTGAAAATTAGGTCTTTGCTGATTGTAAGTATTATTGGATACTTGTTGATTGCTAGGACCTTGTTGGTTATTGTATGGAATATTTCGGTTATAATTCTGGTTTTGATTGTAAATCGGTCTTGGCGGTTGATAATTATTCTGATAATTATTTCCAGGCCTTTGGTTTATGTATGAAATATTCTCTCTTTGTTCCATTGTTAATTCAATACTGAGACAATCTTTTGTCAAATGTGGTCCTCCACACTGCTCACAACTAATTCGTATTGAGTGAATATCCTTAGTCATCTTTTCCATTCGTCTCTCGAAAGCATCTATCTTTGCGGAAATGGAATCTAAGTCATGGCTAGAATCGGCTCTAGCTGCTTTAGATGATCTAATGATATCTTTTTCTTGGTGCCACTCATGTGAGTGGGAAGCAGTGTTATCAATAATTTTGTAAGCATCAGTTTCGGTTTTCTTCATAATAGAACCACCAGCTGCTATATCTATGTCTTTCCTTGTAGTGATGTCGCATCCTTGGTAGAATATTTGTACTATTTGACAGGTGTCTAAACCATGTTGCGGACATCCTCTTAATAACTTTCCATATCTTGTCCACGCCTCATATAGAGTTTCATTTGGTTTCTGTGTGAACGTAACAATTTCTGCTTGAAGTCTTACGGCTTTAGATGCAGGAAAGAATTGTTTAAGAAATTTGTCAATTAAAACATCCCATGTATCGATCGCCCCTTCAGGTAACGATTCCAACCAATCTTTGGCTTCTCCCTTTAAAGTCCAGGGAAATAACATGAGATATATCTGTTCATCCTCCACTTCTCGGATTTTAAATAGTGTGCAGATCCTATTAAAGGTATGTAGATGTTCATTTAGATCTTCCTTCGGCGCACCACTAAATTGGCATTGATTAGTCACCATGTGTAGAATTTGTCCTTTGATTTCATAATCTGGCGCATTAATGTCTGGATGAGTAATTGCGTGACCTTGGCCAGTGCGTTTAGCTCTCATTCGGTCTTCCATACTTAAAGGTTCCAGATTCTCCATAATTGAATTTGTTGAATCGGTATCACTAGATGCTTCAGATTTAATGGTTCGTTCCTCAACAATCTCTGTTTGAATGATTGGTGGTTCCGGAGGAAAGTTTAATGGTTCAGGATCTACGAACCGTTCCTGAATATTCTCTGGATTCTCAATTGTGAGGTTGGGTTCAAAAAATGGATTATCGGAAATTTGAACTGAAGTACTTGGTCGACTGGATGACGATTCTAAAGAAAAATCAACGGCGGTTATATTTGTTAAACGATGTCTTGATCGAGTTACAGGTGGTGAACGTACAAAAGGTGATGAACGTCTTGCTCGGTGCATTCACAGAATATCCTATTAGTTTTTAAAAGGAAAGAAAAATTATAATAAGTTATCCAATCAATAGACTTTTCTGATTTTGCCCACGTTTCGAATAGCCAAAAGATGCAGCAGAGGGGCAGGATTCGTTTGGTCTCAATATAATTGAGGACTGTTTGGCTCCAATAACCCGGTCCACGTACAAATCCAACTATTACTACGAACCAGAAAATTTTGATGTCTATCAATTTAACCACTCAAAATAAATTTTCGTAATTTTAAGAAATTTAGATAAGAAGTAGAAAAAAATTCTAAGTCCTAAAACTAGAATAGCGAGAAATAAGAGAGAAAAAGAGTTCGTCGCAAAAGGTCGAAAAAGAAAATTGGTTGAAAAATAAAAAGGTGACGGAAAAATAAAAGAAACTTATAAAAACTTAAAAATACTTTACTAATTTAACCTTATTACTACAACTAACTTAAAATTATAATCGCAAATTGATATTACTAATTGGAATGATAATTGATACATAGTAAAAGGTCTAAAAATATTAAAGCTTACAGGAGAAACTAAATCCCAAATGGAAATAACTTAAAAAGAAACTAAAACTTAAAAAGGTGTCGCAAAATTCTAAAGCACCTAAATACTAGTCTAAAGAAAAAGTACTTAAGGAGTTTTACGGCAAAGCCTAAAAATCTAGGAGTAAAAATAACTATAGCAAAAACTAAGTTTAAAATTAAAAATGAGCTAAAAATACAAATATTACGCTACAACGATTAAAAAGGTACAAAATATAAAAATATACAAAAAGTTGTAAAAAGTACAATTTTTATAAAAATATTATTTTTATATTATTATTTTATTAAACTACTAATTTTACAATTTAATAAAAACTTAATTAATACTAAATACATAAATAAATAAAAAGTAAAAATAAAACTAAAACTAAAAATAATAATAATAATAATTATAATTAGGTTTAATAATTAATAATAATTAAAAATAACCCGTAATCAATGCTTGATTAGGGTTTTGTCCGTGTGTCAGAAGGTCTCCGCGAGTTGCGGTGATTAATGAGGAAAACCCCGCGAGTCGCGGGGTTCAGAAATTCAGCTGACAGGGTTGAGTTTTTACGCGTTTTCTTTATTTTTTTTATTTTTTTTTATTTTATGTTTTCTGTTTTTTTATATAAATAAAAGATTTTAAAATAAACTTATATTTTTATAAACTAAAATAAAAATAAAGAAACTTATAAAACTTAAATATTTAACAAGATCTTAAAAATACTTATATTTTTGTTTTTCTTTTTATATTTTTGAATAATTAAAACGTATTTTTTCAAAAGCGAATTTTTAATAAAAGTAACTAAAAATCTTTTTTTTATTTTTATATTAGCGTTGCGCTTCCGGCGTTTAAGAGTTTTTCCCCGGCAGCGGCGCCAAAAATAACTTGATGTGAAGCGAGGTGTATATAAAATAGTTATTATTTTACTAGGAAAAACTATTAAATACGATACAATTTTACACAAGATATTTATTTATTTATAGAATGGATATACTTAAACCTTGCTACAACACTTATAGGCAGTGTACCTAATCGTACAGTAGTGTAGTTTTTAGTAAGTCCGGTTCGTTCCACAGGGAAATCTTTGAACAAAGCTCAACGCTATATTAGTTTACTTTTATAAAAATACAAATATATATATAAGTAATATTATTATTATAAAGGGGGGTTTTTACCGTTTAATGACCGGTTTGTCGATTTTAAAACTTTAGTCGCAGTTAAAACCTAATGTAAAATATAAAATAAATACAAGACTTAAATTAAAGCGTAAAGTAAATAACGATAATGAAATTGCGAATAATAAAAATGCGATAAAATAAAATTGCGATAATTAAAAAGTACGATAATTAAAAGTGCGATAAAATAAAATAAATAAAAGTGCGATAATTAGAAGTGCAATTAAATATAAAATAAAGGAAATTAAATATGAAATAAAAGAATTATGCTTATTTAAACTTCCGTAATCATGATGTTTGACGTGTTGATTTTAGTTTTATGCCCATGGGTTAATTGTCCTTTGTCCTGGATTATTTAATATGTCCGTCTGGTTTTTGTCCATAACAGTCCATCAGTCATAAATATAAATTGCAAGTGTCCTTGTCAAATTATTATTATACCCGAAGATAAATATTCCAACTAATTGGGGATTCGAATTGTAACAAGGTTTTAATACTTTGTTTAATGAATACACCAGGTTATCGACTGCGTGTAAACCAAGGTTTTACTACTTTGTTAACAATTACACCAATTACCCTTGAATGTAATTTCACCCCTGTTTTAATTATTCTAGTGGCTATTAATCCATTCCCGTGTCCGGTTAAATGAACGATTATTCGTACATATAAATACCCTGCCCATCGTGTCCGATCGAGTGTATATGGTAATTTATAGGGACACCCAATTGTAAATCTTTATATTAACATTAACAAACTTTCATTTAGTTAAACAAATATAAAGCCCATTAATAGCCCATAGTCTAGTTTCCACAAGTGTCGTTCTTTTGTCCAAACCCCAATTATGGTACAAAGCCCAATTACCCAATTTTAGTAATTAGCCCAACATCATGATTACTTCGTTTTAAATAAGCATAATAATAACTTAGCTACGAGACATTAATATAAAAAGGTTGAACATAACTTACAATGATTAAAAATAGCGTAGCGTTACACGGACAGAATTTCGACTTACACCCTTACAACATTCGCTAACATACCCTTATTATTAGAATTATAATTAAAATTAAAATATAAATTATAAATATAAATATATTTACGTATGAAGAGGAAGAAAAAAAAGATATGAAATTTGATCAGAATTCGGTTGGCTTTATAGCCAGGGTTGAAAATTAGGGCTCCGCGACTCGCGACAAAATGCCCTTAAAACTCCGCGAGTCGCGGAGATATATTTACAGCTCACACCCTTGGAGTTTCTTGCTGCCGACGGTTTTAATAATATATATATAATATATATATAATTAATATAATTAATTATATATTATATTATATTTATATACATAGTTAACTTGTAATTTTTAGTCCGTTGCGTCGAGCGTTAAGAGTTGACTCTGGTCCCGGTTCCGGATTTTCGAACGTCCTTGCGTACAATTTAATATCTTGTACTTTGCGTTTTGAATCTTGTACTTTTGTAATTTCGAGACGTTTCTTATCAATAATTGGAACCTTTTTGATTGTCTTTTATTCTTTTGAGCTTTTTGGTCATTTGCGTCTTCAATTCGTCGAATCTGTCTTTTGTCTTCACCTTTTATTATTTAAACGAATATCTCTTGTAAATAGAACAATTGCAACTAAAAGCTTGTCTTTCTTGAGGAATAATGCTATGAAATATATGTTCGTTTTTAGCATTATCAATGTTATTATTACGTTCCTATGGAAAATTACGCACCCACAGAACCTGAATGGAATGATTATGAAGAATACAATTCAAATTGGGATTATTCCCAAGAATATTTCCAAACTCAACAACCAGTAGACGAGGAAAATTACGTGTCTGAAAATTTATTAGACAATATGAAAATCAAACTCGAAGAACTCAATGCTCAAAATGAACAAATGAGAGAGTTTGTAAACCGGCAAGCTGAAACTCTATCAGACTACACACCTGTTGATCTGAGGAGTATTGTGCAAGAAAATCTCATATCATCGAATTTTGATGAATTCGAGAGCTCCGAAATCACCAACTATCCCGATGATACTTTTTATTCAGCTTTAGCAATTTCACAACATATCGACACATTAGCCTCAACCGACGAAATCATTGATCCATCTATGGATGAAGAAGAAGTAAGGATGACAAATTGGTACTCTTGGGAAAACGATAACATTGAAAATTTTACCCCCGAGACCAAAATGGTGGGACCGATAAGTACCGTTAATGAAGAAGAATTTGCTTCAATCCAGCCACAACCTTCCAAACCAATATTCTCAATAGACAAGTCATCTACCAAAGATGAACTACAAGCTGTAATACATATTGACACCTCGAATTTCACCCAATTGGGTAATAGAGGTGAAAACTTTGATTCCGAGAATGAACGAAAGGAAGTGTTAGGAATTGTCCACCCTATAGAAATATGTATGTCGGTGTATATCGATCCATTTGACCAAGAACCAGAAAAGAGACATATCCATTTACTAAAAGCTACACTTAAAAAAGAATTAAGTAGTGATATTCGGGTGGGTCTAAACTTTAAACCCATTGATATATTTTATACCACCCAAGATGTAAATAACTGGCTCACTATTCTAATTCGTGGAACTTATTCTACCGACTTCACATGTCGTCAGCTAAGTGTGGGGAAGTCTAACCCCACTTAACGTTAAATTAGGGGTTCGGGTTAGTGCATAACTCGTTAATAAAAATGCACAATTAGGGTAAAAGACGCATTTTCAAATATTAGCAAACAGTTCAGAAAAGCAACCGTTTTTGAAGAAAAACATGTGTGAAATAACAAAAGAAGGAATGAACGATGAGGCGCGCCATCTATCATTCGACGAGCTTTGTAATTACAAACTGGGTATTTTCAATCACTTTTCTACACTAATCACCCTCATGAATTTATAATTATAGTCTGATTTCATGCAAATGAGGGCATTGCATGATCTCAAGTGTGGGGAAGGGTTATAAATTCTCTCGGTTTTATACTTGTCTTATTTTCTAAATATTGTGAAAATTTTAATATTTTTTTCAACTAAATGAATTCAAAATCATGTTTATACATATTTATGAACGATAAAACTAGGTGTTAATGCCGAAATTATCGTTACCTCGGAAAGGACATAAATTGAGAAACAACTAAAACGCTTGAATTTATTTATTAGGATATAAAAAGACGCATGAAAAAAGCCAAGTGTGGGGAGAATATATCAAGTTATTCAATAAAAAATTATCTATCACATGTTTCGGTAAAGTTTATTGCAGGTGCTTTTGTTTTGGACTAAATTAACTGTTTTACCCGATTTACTGTAATGAAAGATGGATCTACACGATGAATCAATTCCATCATTTAAAGGAAGTAAAGTCTTCCGAAAAAGACACGCGCTTCTTGATTTAGGTCAAGAAGTTGTCGTCCAGACCAGCTGTAGGTTGACGAAAAATCTAGAAAAGTTAACACTAAAATCAGCAGGAAATCCACGGACCTCAGCATCAAACAGGGTCGCCAAGTGGTCAGACTTATCCTAACCATGAGAGGGTCTGTCTCGTAAAATGGGGAGGGCGCCGTGCAAATTAGCTTGATAAGACTAATGAATCAGATCCCCAGAAAGGATAATCTCCTTAAAGATTAAAAATCAGCTTTTAAGACTGATATTACTCAATCCTTGAGATTGACCTTAAAAATTGAGAATTCAAACTCATGGAATTCAATGATATCTAAACTCGAGCTTGAACGAGAAAATATTTTGATCAAAATTATAAACCAATTTGTTTTCTGAAAACCCATTTTCAATGCGTTCATTACCATTGAACGTAAAATCCTAGGAATTCACCTGGAATTCATTAGGTCACCTGAACCAAATCGGGTGTCAACCGTAAGAACGGTGGTTGCATAGCATGGTCGAAGACAGGACCTTGTACCAGACCGAAAAATTCCTAGGGTGAGCTTTACTATTGCTCCTACAAATGATAGTAATTGCGTCCGACACGTTATAGACCATAATTAAAAGCATGTCAGGGGACATTGCCTTAACAGTTGCTTGTTCAACGCTTTCCTTTACAACCGGACGGTAGTTTATCGAAAGGTAATATACGGAGCAAGTATACTGGACGTGTTGCTTTCTTAATACAAAGTTAGCAAGTGGGTGACACAAAACCACAAGTGTTGAGCTAAAATTTTCAAATCTGAAACCCACACAACCCACAAAAATATTTTGCAAACACCGGTGAAGGGTTATTCCGGAAAACTTATCTAGGGTAAAAACTAGATTGAATTTTCAAAAGATCAAATGTTTTCATAAAGATCCAATTTCCTTACGGATCTAAATTTTCATAGTCATGTGGGACTGTAAACCGCCTTTTAAATGTGCACTTTGCTTTGGAAACCGAAAGTAAATCGGCTATTTGATTGCAAGTGTCGTTGACCTAAACCCGAGGCAACTGTGGATGACACACCCACCTTTAACCATGGTTCTATCGTTACTATCATTGTTTATACCACCATATCAAAATCACTGATGTACAAAGTGTGATGAATAAAAAAGTGATTCATGTATGTTTTTATTTCAAATTCTGTATTGCTTGAGGACAAGCAACGCTCAAGTGTGGGGATGTTTGATAAGGCTAAAAAGGAACATATATTTCATAGCAATATCCCTCCTAAATATTAGGTTTTCATATGTAATTGTATTATATTTTCATTGTAATTGTTTAAATAAATAAGTGCGAAGACAAAAGGCGAAAACGAAGATTTGAAGACACAAACGTCCAAAAAGCTCAAATGTTCAAGATACAATTCAAAAGGTTCAATTTATTGATGAAAAACGTCTAAAAATGACAAGAGTACAAGTTACAAAACACAAAGTACAAGATATTAAATTGTACGCAAGGACGTTCAAAAATCCGGAACCGGGACATGAGTCAACTATCAACGCCCGACGCAACGGACCAAAAATTACAAGTCAACTATGCACAAGAATATAATATAATATTTAAATAATTATATAAATTATTTATATATTATATATATTTAAAAATTATGTCGACAAGCTATGAGACAAATGATCCTGAGCTGGATTTTCAAACTCCGCGACTCGCGGAGTTTGAAGGCTAAAAACTCCACGACTCGCGGAGCTGTCAGAAATCAAAACTCCTATAAAAGGTCACGAATTCAACGAGTAAAAAGAACATAATAATAATAATACTCCCTAGTATAATATAAATATATATATATATATATATATATATATGTATATATAGTATAGATTAGTGTTATATTAGATTAGTTTGGGTTATGTAAAAGTTATTTTTACGGGTTTTTAAAGTCGGAGCTCTGTCCGTGTAACACTACGCGATAAATAATCAATGTAAGCTATGTTCTCCTTTTTAAATTAATGTCTCGTACTTAAGTTATTATTATGCTTATTTGAGCCAAACTAATCATGATGTTGGACTAAATATTAAAGACGGGGTAATTGGGTTTTGTACCATAATTGGAGTTTGGACAAAAGAACGACACTTGTGGAAATTAGACTATGGGCTATTAATGGGCTTTATATTAAATTAACGATACCTCGTTAATTTAATATAAAGGTTATGATTTGAAGTATCTATATATAACCACATACGCTTAATCGGACACGATGGACGGGATATTTATAAGTACGAATTATTGTTCATTTGACCGGACACGGGGATGGATTAATAGTCAATGGACTCATTAAAACAGGGGTGGATTACATTCAAGGGTAATTGGTGTAATTTTTAAAAAAGTATTAAAACCTTGGTTTACACACAGTCGATAACCTGGTGTATTCATTAAGCAAAGTATTAAGACCTTGTTACAGTTCGAATCCCCAGTTAGTTGGAATATTTGACTTCGGTATAAGGTTAAATTTGCCGAGCAGTTTATAATTATGACCGATGAACTATTATGGACAAAAACCAGATAGGTTTCAAATACATCCAGGACAAAGGACAATTAGCCCAGGATAATAAATTAAAATCAAAACGTCAAACATCATGGTTACGGAAGTTTAAATAAGCATAATATATTTTATTTCATTTTTCCTCGTACTTTTATTTATTGTCATTTCAATTATTGTTATTTATTTTATATTGTTATTTAAATATCGTCATTTACTATACGCTTCGCTTAAAATATAAATCGACAAACCGGTCATTAAACGGTAAACCCCCTTTTATATATTATTATATATAATTATATATATTTTGTACAAATATAGTTGTTTAAAAATATAGTGTGCAATAAGCCCGCTCCCTGTGGAACGAACCGGACTTACTAAAAACTATACTACTCTACGATTAGGTACACTGCCTATAGTGTTGTAGCAAGGTTTAGGTATATCCCATTTGTAAATAAATAATTAAAACTTGTGTAATTTGTAACGTATTTCGTAGTAAAATATAGTACTATCACGTACCCCCACGCTACCACATCAACTATATTATATAATAACTTTTATCGAATATTTATTATTTATTTATAAACTTTATATGTATTAAAATATATACCTAATAATAATTATACGCAGAAATCATATATATTTATATATGTATAGATTCATTTTAGTTTACTCTTAATTATTTTGTATCTTATTTTACATGCTTAATTTTAATGTTTATATTTTATAATTTCACTTTATTATAAACATATTTACATATATATATATATATATATATATATATATATATATATGTATATGTATATATATATATATGTATATATATATATATATATATATATATATATATATATATATATATATATATATATTTACAACAATTGTTCGTGAATCGTCGGGAAATGCCAAAGGTCAAATGCATTCATGAAAAAAAAAAATATAGTTCAAACATTTTGGGATT
The DNA here is from genome assembly GCF_046630445.1 of Rutidosis leptorrhynchoides. NCBI lineage: Eukaryota > Viridiplantae > Streptophyta > Magnoliopsida > Asterales > Asteraceae > Rutidosis > Rutidosis leptorrhynchoides. The sequence goes on from NC_092334.1 coordinate 131,222,577, forward strand.
CGGTTTAATAGACTTTGCTTATCGTGTCAGAATTCATAATAAGATTAAGTTTAAATTTGGTCGGAAATTTTCGGGTCGTCACAGTACCTACCCGTTAAAGAAATTTCGTCCCGAAATTTGAGTGAGGTGGTCATGGCTAACAATAAGTATGTTTTCATGACTCATATAAGCTGATAACAACAACAACAATACCCAATCCCATATGAGTGGGGTATGGGGGAGGTGGGATGTACACAATCCTTCCTCTATCCTAGAATAAAAAGAAATCATTTCTCCACCCCGAGTTAAACACTCACAAGAGCGGAGAAAGTCCCCTCTCTCTCTATTCGACGGGTAAAGAGATTGCTTTCAAAGGGACCTCCGGCCATAAAGAGTGACAAAAATAATAAGAAATAAATTAAATAAAAAAAATAGTAATAATAAATAAAAAATAAAATAAACAGAGACGCCATGAAAATGGTAGAATCAAATTTTCATAGGTTTTACATCGTGCCTGGAGTTCAATTTAGGCTCTAAGCGGCAGTCAAGTCGCCAATAAATCGACGCTTGCTAAGCCTCGCTTAACAGAACCGTGTATGAAAAAAAAAACTAATAGTAAAAGAATATATATATATATATATATATATATATATATATATATATATATATATATATATATATATATATATATATATAAGGGAAAAAGAAGACGTACCTTAGGCAGTAGGGCGAAGCTCAGGACAAAACGAGAGATGCTACAAAAAAAAAAAAAATGACCGCAAAACAAGCAACCATAAACACCACAAAACATACAAACCTAGAAATACAGACCAGCAAACATACATACATACATACATACATACATACATACATACACACACACACATACATACGTACAAACATACATACAAGAAACCGTACGTAACCAAACAAAAAACATGAAAGCCTGAAACGTACCCGCGAGCATACATACAAACATACATAATAGCAGACCCACATACGCATACAAACATACATACATAAACATACATAAAGCAAACAAATAAACATACAAACAAACATACCCGCAACCACAATCTAATCCCTAAGCATGTATACTAACAAACACATATTAGCACACACATACATAACCAGAAAAAAGAAGAGGGCCCGGTAATAAACAAAGCGCAGAAAAACACGCTACCTGACGAAAAAAACAAACACAAACAAACACACGAAAAACACAAAAAAAGAAGACACAAAAACACAAACACACAGACCCACAAACACCCATACACACAAACACACAAACAAACCAACACCCAAACAAACAAAAACCTACTCTTCTATGCTAATTCTAGTCCTCCACACAATCCTATCTGAAGTCATGTCCTCGGTCAATAAAAGTTCCTTCAAGTCGAGCTTTATTCTATCCTCCCACCTACGAGTAGGTCTACCCTTCTCCGTACACCGTCAACTGTAAGTGCCTCTACTCTCCTAACAGGTGCAGTCAGAGGTCGCCTTCTCACATGCCCAAACTATCGTAGTTGTTCTTCTCTTAGTTTGTCGATGATGCTTCTAACTTTCAGGTTCTCCCTAAAAACACTATTTGGAATCATATCCAACATGGTTTTACCGCATGTCCACCTAAGCATCCTCATCTCTGCCACCTCCATCCTCCTCTCTTGCGCCTTCTTCAATGGCTAACACTCTGATCCATATAACATGGCAGGTCTAATTGCCACCTTGTAGAATTTTCCTTTCAGCTTTAGGGGGATCTTCTTGTCGCATAAGACTCCAGTCGCAGCTCTCCACTTCACCCACCCTACTTTAATACGGTGCGACACGTCTTCATCTATCCTCCCCGATTTGTGAAGCATCGAGCCTAGGTATCTAAACGAAGTTTGTGGATGCAAGATCTGGTCACCAATGCAAATGTTCGCTCCATCACCTAGTTCATCATCATTCCTATCAAAATCGCAACTAAGATATTCCGTCTTTTGTCTACTAATATGCAGGCCATTACTTTCTAAGGCCACCCTCCATTGCTCTAGTCTTCTATTAAGCTCCTCCTTAGAATCCGAAACAAGCACAATATCATATAAGCTAATAAATAGAGTTTTATTACCATTGAGTAATAGGGATAAAATAATTCGATTTTTAAAAGAGTACGAATGAAGCTATCAAAAAAGATTGAAATGAGTAAGTGTAGGTTCGTCATATCTTTTGATGTAGATAGGATTGATTTCCAAGTTCAAGGGATTTAGAGAAAATCTTCGTAATAAGATTTGATTCTTCAGAATTTAAGGAAGTTAGGATCCTCTTTGATTAAATGCGATAATCTGTCTCGGTTGCTTTGTCTGATACTTCACTATAAATCCACTCCCTTCTTTTCTTTATTTCCACAACTCACACTTTCCATTCTTTCTCCCTCAATTCATACTTTTGTTTTCCTTTTCCCGATTTTTAAGTCCACCGAATAATGGTCTAGAATTCGTAGATATGAAATTCGAAATGAACTAACGTTAATGTTCTAAGAAAGAAACGGTAATAGCAAAATTTGACTTGTCAAATTACCGGAATTCAAGAGTAAGATAGGACTATCAAGAAAATACGTTCTTGATATGTTTGAAGATGAGGTAGAATGTAAGAGTCGTGTACCATGGCACATGATGCCGTTATGGTCTGTGAATCATCACGTTCCTTTAGAAACTCAGCATGACTTACTGTAATATAATTACGTTGATCAAGTGTCATTATATTATACTAACTCATGCTTCAGTTCCCAACACTACTTCAAAACATTCATACTTCAAATTCGAATTTTTCAGAATTTTAGAAACCAGAACAGTTTCTTTTATGATATAACACAGATAGAGCGGAGAGATAATTAATATCGGACAAGAATATTTATGAAGATATCTTCAAAAATATTGAGGTTATTAATAAAGAAAGATACGATGATATCTTAGAATTTCAGAATCAAATTGTGATGAAGAAATTCAATCACGATGATTTAGAGCGATTAAGGAGTAAGGCATTCGCTAAAGATTTCATCGGAAATAGAATCATCAGAATTCTTTGAAGGCAGGTTTAGTCTTTGTGATTTTGTCCACAGCCTCCTTCATAGTTTCGCATAATCTGCTTTTTGGTACTAAATTTTCTATTGAGTGTTTCCAACACTCCATTCTTTATCATCATACTTTCGACGGTTAAGGCCGTTTATGGTTGTCTACCGTTTCTGCTGCTTCATTCCGCTTTTTCAAACTTTGGAGTATTGATTCGTAGACTGGGTGCTTTTCAGAATTTCAGAATGGAAGATCATAATTCTAAGAGATAAAGGTTATATGTGTACATATAACCGTTGATGTCGAAATGCTGCGAGATTTTAAAATGCTGATTGCTAATTCTCGATAATTGATATGACAATTCTCGTTATAAAATGCGGATGAGTATATGATAGGGTTTCATTGAATATAATAATTTTTCAGAAAGTCAAAGATCAATGATGTTGCTGGTAAGTTTACTGCTATTGTGGTGGAATATAAATGGTTCCCCGGTAATGATGACGAAAGGCAACTTATATATCAAAGTTATAGTAGAGTTTGTTCAAATGAAAAATTGAAATTGATTTGCTGAAGCTGTGACAAAATTGGCTAATTTGAAAAGGGATTGCAAAGTTATTTTCGTTAATTTCAACACCAAAGGAGCTAACACAGATACGTGTTTGATGTGTAAAATCGTGTATATTATTTATCAATGGAAAATACCGGTTATTAAAAGATTACACACTAACAGGCAGTGTACTCGATCGTGTAGCAGTATAGATATTGGTAAAATCCAAGATCGTTCCAAGGACAGTATTAAGTGAGAATTAAGTTTGCAACTAATAAAAGTAAACTAAGTTAAACTATGAAAATCGAAAGTACGAGAATATTTGTTTTGTGGCTATTTAACGATTAACCAAATCAAAGATAGATCAAAAGTAAAAGACAATATTTTTGGGTTTTTAAGTTTAAATAAATCAAATTGCAGACTCAACGGAAAATAAAGATAGTTTGAATTCAATAGATAAAAGAATGTTCGCCTAGATCTCCTATTCGTAGTGTCGGATGATTTGTTATTAAGCACTAGTTCTATTTATCAATGCATGCAATTACAGAGTCGGTTCACCCAGAGTTCTCTTTTAGCAAACACTTCAAACTAGGATTTATTGGCTTAGGGTTCCCTTTCACCAAAGACCTCTTTCGTTTGTGACTTAGTAATTAGCTAATTATAAGATTAAGATTCAATTGGTTACGCGTTCGCTCCACACAATTCACCCCTATTTTGTTCAATCAATGTTACCCGGTTTACCCCCTTGGTCCAGTAAGCACCCAATCGGTTAAGACAAATCAATTGGAAATTAGATCACTAAATTGAAACAGGGTTCCCTTTGTTCAAACAAGATTCACTAATCTGTAGTGACCCGAACTTTTCCATGTTTATATATATTAATTGAGATTGATATTTACATGATTAAATGTTTCCAACATGTTAAGCAATCAAACTTGTTAAGACTTGATTAATTGAAATATGTTTCATATAGACAATTGACCACCCAAGTTGACCGGTGATTCACGAACGTTAAAACTTGTAAAAACTATATGATGACATATATATGGATATATATATATATATATAGTTAACATGATAATATGATAAGTAAACATATCATTAAGTATATTAACAATGAACTACATATGTAAAAACAAGACTACTAACTTAATGATTTTTAAACGAGACATATATGTAACGATTATCGTTGTAAAGACATTTAATGTATATATATCATATTAAGAGATATTCATACATGATAATATCATGATAATATAATAATTTAAAATCTCATTTGATATTATAAACATTGGATTAACAACATTTAACAAGATCGTTAACCTAAAGGTTTCAAAACAACACTTACATGTAACGACTAACGATGACTTAACGACTCAGTTAAAATGTATATACATGTAGTGTTTTAATATGTATTTATACACTTTTGAAAGACTTCAATACACTTATCAAAATACTTCTACTTAACAAAAATACTTACAATTACATCCTCGTTCAGTTTCATCAACAATTCTATTCGTATGCACCTGTATTCGTACTCATACAATACACAGCTTTTAGATGTATGTACTATTGGTATATACACTCCAATGATCAGCTCTTAGCAGCCCATGTGAGTCACCTAACACATGTGGGAACCATCATTTGTCAACTAGCATGAAATATCTCATAAAATTAAAAAAATATGAGTAATCATTCATGACTTATTTACATGAAAATAAAATTACATATCCTTTATATCTAATCCATACACCAACGACCAAAAATACCTACAAACACTTTAATACTTCAATTTTCTTCATCTAATTGATCTCTCTCAAGTTCTATCTTCAAGTTCTAAGTGTTCTTCATAAATTCTACAAGTTCTAGTTACATAAAATCAAGAATACTTTCAAGTTTGCTAGCTCACTTCCAATCTTGTAAGGTGATCATCCAACCTCAAGAAATCTTTGTTTCTTACAGTAGGGTATCATTATAATACAAGGTAATAATCATATTCAAACTTTGGTTCAATTTCTATAACTATAACAATCTTATTTCAAGTGATGATCTTACTTGAACTTGTTTTCGTGTCATAATTCTGCTTCAAGAACTTCGAGCCATCCAAGGATCCGTTGAAGCTAGATTCATTTTTCTCTTTTCCAGAAGGTTTATCCAAGGAACTTAAGGTAGTAATGATGTTCATAACATCATTCGATTCATACATATAAAGCTATCTTATTCGAAGGTTTAAACTTGTAATCACTAGAACATAGTTTAGTTAATTCTAAACTTGTTCGCAAACAAAAGTTAATCCTTCTAACTTGACTTTTAAAATCAAATAAACACATGTTCTATATCTATATGATATGCTAACTTAATGATTTAAAACCTGGAAACACGAAAAACACCGTAAAACCGGATTTACGCCGTCGTAGTTACACTGCGGGCTGTTTTGGGTTAGTTAATTAAAAACTATGATAAACTTTGATTTAAAAGTTGTTATTCTGAGAAAATGATTTTTATTATGAACATGAAACTATATCCAAAAATTATGGTTAAACTCAAAGTGGAAGTATGTTTTCTAAAATGGTCATCTAGACGTCGTTCTTTCGACTGAAATGACTACCTTTACAAAAACGACTTGTAACTTATTTTTCCGACTATAAACCTATACTTTTTCTGTTTAAATTCATAAAATAGAGTTCAATATGAAACCATAGCAATTTGATTCACTCAAAATGGATTTAAAATGAAGAAGTTATGGGTAAAACAAGATTGGATAATTTTTCTCATTTTAGCTACGTGAAAATTGGTAACAAATCTATTCCAACCATAACTTAATCAACTTGTATTGTATATTATGTAAACTTGAGATACCATAGACACGTATACAATGTTTCGACCTATCATGTCGACACATCTATATATATTTCGGAACAACCATAGACACTCTATATGTGAATGTTGGAGTTAGCTATACAGGGTTGAGGTTGATTCCAAAATATATATAGTTTGAGTTGTGATCAATATTGAGATACGTATACACTGGGTCGTGGATTGATTCAAGATAATATTTATCGATTTATTTCTGTACATCTAACTGTGGACAACTAGTTGTAGGTTACTAACGAGGACAGCTGACTTAATAAACTTAAAACATCAAAATATATTAAAAGTGTTGTAAATATATTTTGAACATACTTTGATATATATGTATATATTGTTATAGCTTCGTGAATCAACTAGTGGCCAAGTCTTACTTCCCGACGAAGTAAAAATCTGTGAAAGTGAGTTATAGTCCCACTTTTAAAATCTAATATTTTTGGGATGAGAATACATGCAGGTTTTATAAATGATTTACAAAATAGACACAAGTACGTGAAACTACAATCTATGGTTGAATTATCGAAATCGAATATGCCTCTTTTTATTAAGTCTGGTAATCTAAGAATTAGGGAACAGACACCATAATTGACGCGAATCCTAAAGATAGATCTATTGGGCCTAACAAACCCCATCCAAAGTACCGGATGCTTTAGTACTTCGAAATTTATATCATATCCGAAGGGTGTCCCGGAATGATGGGGATATTCTTATATATGCATCTTGTTAATGTCGGTTACCAGGTGTTCACCATATGAATGATTTTTATCTCTATGTATGGGATGTATATTGAAATATGAAATCTTGTGGTCTATTGTTACGATTTGATATATATAGGTTAAACCTATAACTCACCAACATTTTTGTTGACGTTTAAAGCATGTTTATTTTCAGGTGAATACTAAGAGCTTCCGCTGTTGCATACTAAAATAAGGACAAGATTTGGAGTCCATGTTTGTATGATACTGTGTAAAAACTGCATTCAAGAAACTGATTTCGATGTAACATATTTGTATTGTAAACCATTATGTAATGGTCGTGTGTAAACAGGATATTTTAGATTATCATTATTTGATAATCTACGTAAAGCTTTTTAAACCTTTATTTATGAAATAAAGGTTATGGTTTGTTTTAAAAATGAATGCAGTCTTTGAAAAACGTCTCATATAGAGGTCAAAACCTCGCAACGAAATCAATTAATATGGAATGTTTTTAATCAATAAGAACGGGACATTTCAGTTGGTATCCGAGCGTTGGTCTTAGAGAACCAGAATTTTGCATTAGTGTGTCTTATCGAGTTTGTTAGGATGCATTAGTGAGTCTGGACTTCGACCGTGTTTACTTGAAAAATGATTGCTTAACAAATTTTGTTGGAAACTATATATTTTTAACATGTGAATATTATGTGATATATTAATCTCTTAACGAGTTTGATATTATGTGACAGATGTCTACCTCTAGAACAAGTCCCATTGACTCACCTAATAATAATGAAGAGTCAAATGTAAATTGGAATGATTCGTGGACTGATTCACAAGTTCCCGAAGAGGAACCGGAAGAAGAGTCGGAACCGGAAGAAGAATCAGAACCGGAAGAAGAATCGGAACCGGATGAAGAAATAGAACCGGTGGGAGAAATAATAAAACGGTTAAGTAAAAGAAAATCCTCAACCAACCGACCAAGGTTAATTATGGTCAATGGTGTTTCCGCCAAGGAAGCAAAATATTGGGAGGATTACCAATTCTCCGATGAATCGGATTCCGACGAGAATTCCGATGATGTTATAGAAATTACCCCAACTGAATTTAAAAAGGCAAAAGAAAATAATAAGGGAAAGGGCATAAAAATAGAGAAATCTAATTCCAACCCTGATGAACTTTATATGTATCGTCAACCCCCGAAGTTCTTAAGTTGTAACAATGACCCGGGAACCTCTAAACCACCAGGTTTTTCTAAACCAATGTGGAAAACGACGGCTCGTATTAGGGGAACATCATATATCCCTAGAAACTTGGCAAAACGAACCAAAACCGAAGAAGAAGAAACAAGCGAGTCGGAATAAGATAGTTGTATTCGTGTGGTGTAATATATGTAATATAGTGTGCTTATGCTTTATGATATATGTAAAAATTGCTTGTATTAATAAGTATTTTTTTTTATGAATCTAACTCTTGTCTATTTTACAGTATAAAAACACAAAATGGATAGACAACCCAATATTTTAAGAGACCTACCCGGAGACATGATTGATGAAATCTTGTCTAGAGTCGGTCAGAATTCTTCGGCACAACTATTTAAGGCGAGATCAGTTTGTAAGACATTCAAAGAACGTTCCAAGAATGCCTTGGTTTATAAAAGGCTTTCGTTCGAAAGATGGGGGATATCACATTGGGAAATCCATAAGTTACGATGTGTTTACTTTGACGCATTTATTGCGGGGAACCCAAATGCTATTTTACGCAATGGGTTAAGAAATTATTTTGACTCAATATATTCGAATATTGGACTTCGTGATTTAGAAAAAGCGGCTAACATGCAACATAAAGAAGCATGTTATGCTTACGGATTAGTAATGTTCGCTTCTCACCAAAGTGAGAACAAGAACATCGGGCTACAACTATTAAAAAAAACGTTCCCACAAGTGACGGAGTCGGTAATTGGGGTAAGAAATGAGGTTTTTAGATTGTTACGGGACTGTTGGACATTACGTAACCCTCGTCCCTTTGACGACGTTACAACACGCTGTCTTATCAACGGCCATAACGGTTATATTCCACAAGACCAAGGATGGGAAGTAGTCCTAGTAAAACCAGAATGCATGACTTGTTTCTGGACGTATGAATTACGTGTCTTTATTGCCTTTACTGAACGACTTGTGTACTAGCTAGAATTATCTTCACAACCATCTTGTATCAAATTTATTGTGTGCTATATTTCATGCTATATGTAAAATAAGCGGTATTGTAAGTTTGTAAAATATTGTGTAAAAGTTTGAACGCGAAATATTATTATAATCAGTTTTTCATATAGAATTGTAGTAGTTGAATTGTATATTAGCTACTAAGTATGAACTTAACGGGTAGGTACTACCCAAATTTAAACTTATAAAACGCTAATATGAAGAAAAAGCTTTTATAAATGAGTTCATATTATGCTACGAAATACTATTAACTACTCTTAATATTCTGTATGATTAACTTGTTCCATTTGACTATTTTGAAGAAAATGGCACCGACTACTCGACACACCGTGAATATGAATGAAGAGGAATTCCGTACTTTTCTAGCTTCAAACCTAGCCGCAGTACAGGCTGCGCTACATACCAACAATAACCTTGGATCTAGCAGTACAGGAAATCGTGTAGGATGCACCTACAAAGAATTCACTGCCTGCAAACCTTTGGAATTTGATGGAACCGAAGGACCGATCGGATTGAAACGGTGGACCGAGAAGGTCGAATCGGTGTTTGCCATAAGTAAGTGTACTGAAGAGGACAAAGTGAAGTACGCTACGCATACCTTCACAGGTTCTGCGTTAACATGGTGGAATACCTATCTAGAGCAAGTAGGACAAGACGATGCGTACGCACTACCATGGTCAGCATTCAAGCACTTGATGAACGAGAAGTACCGTCCCAGAACCGAGGTCAATAAGCTCAAGACAGAACTTAGAGGGTTACGAACCCAAGGATTTGATATTACCACGTACGAAAGACGATTCACAGAATTGTGCCTATTGTGTCCGGGAGCATTCGAAGATGAGGAAGAGCAGATCGACGCGTTTGTGAAAGGATTACCGGAAAGAATCCAAGAAGATATAAGTTCACACGAGCTCGCCTCCATACAACATGCATGTAGAATGGCTCACAAACTAGTGAACCAGATTAAAGAAAGAATTAAAGAACAGACTGCTGAAGAGGCCAATGTGAAGCAAGTCAAAAGAAAGTGGGAGGAAAACGGTGATAAGAATCACCAATACAACAACAACAGCAATTACAACAATAATCGCAACAATTATCCCAACAATCGCAACATCAATCGCAACTACAACAAACGGCCCAACAACAACAACAACAACAACAACAAGAACAACAACAACAACAACAGCAACTACAACAATCATCCCAACAACAATAATAACCGCAACAACAACAACAATCAGAAGCAGCTATGCCAAAGGTGTGAAAAGTATCACTCGGGGTTCTGCACCAAATTTTGCAACAAGTGTAAAAGAAATGGTCATAGCGCGGCGAAGTGTGAGGTCTACGGACCAGGGGTTAATAGAACGAAAGGAACAAATGGTGTCGGAACGAGTAATGGCGGAGCAAGTAGTGTCGGAGCAAGTTATGCCAATGTAGTTTGTTATAAATGTGGAAAACCAGGCCACATTATTAGAAATTGCCCGAACCAGGAGAACACGAATGGACAAGGCCGCGGAAGAGTTTTCAATATTAATGCGGCAGAGGCACAGGAAGACCCGGAGCTTGTTACGGGTACGTTTCTTATTGACAATAAATCTGCTTACGTTTTATTTGATTCGGGTGCGGATAGAAGCTATATGAGTAGAGATTTTTGTGCTAAATTAAGTTGTCCATTGACGCCTTTGGATAGTAAATTTTTACTCGAATTAGCAAATGGTAAATTAATTTCAGCAGATAATATATGTCGAAATCGAGAAATTAAACTGGTTAGCGAAACATTTAAGATTGATTTGATACCAGTGGAGTTAGGGAGTTTTGATGTGATAATCGGTATGGACTGGTTGAAAGAAGTGAAAGCAGAGATCGTTTGTTACAAAAATGCAATTCGTATTATACGAGAAAAAGGAAAACCCTTAATGGTGTACGGAGAAAAGAGCAACACGAAGCTACATCTTATTAGTAATTTGAAGGCACAAAAACTAATAAGAAAAGGTTGCTATGCTGTTCTAGCACACGTCGAGAAAGTACAAACTGAAGAAAAGAGCATCAATGATGTTCCCATTGCAAAAGAATTTCCCGATGTATTTCCGAAAGAATTACCGGGATTACCCCCACATCGATCCGTTGAATTTCAAATAGATCTTGTACCAGGAGCTGCACCAATAGCTCGTGCTCCTTACAGACTCGCACCCAGCGAGATGAAAGAACTGCAAAGCTAATTACAAGAAATTTTAGAGCGTGGTTTCATTCGACCAAGCACATCACCGTGGGGAGCCCCTGTTTTGTTTTTCAAGAAGAAAGATGGTACATTCAGGTTGTGTATCGACTACCGAGAGTTGAACAAACTTACCATCAAGAACCGCTACCCACTACCGAGAATCGACGACTTATTTGATCAACTACAAGGCTCGTCTGTTTATTCAAAGATTGACTTACGTTCCGGGTATCATCAAATGCGGGTGAAAGAAGATGATATTCCAAAGACTGCTTTCAGAACACGTTACGATCATTACGAGTTTATGGTCATGCCGTTTGGTTTAACTAATGCACCAGCTGTGTTCATGGACCTTATGAACCGAGTGTGTGGACCATACCTTGACAAGTTTGTCATTGTTTTCATTGATGACATACTTATTTACTCAAAGAATGACCAAGAACACGGTGAACATTTGAGAAAGGTGTTAGAAGTATTGAGAAAGGAAGAATTGTACGCTAAGTTTTCAAAGTGTGCATTTTGGTTGGAAGAAGTTCAATTCCTCGGTCACATAGTGAATAAAGAAGGTATTAAGGTGGATCCGGCAAAGATAGAAACTGTTGAAAAGTGGGAAACCCCGAAAACTTCGAAACACATACGCCAGTTTTTAGGACTAGCTGGTTACTACAGAATGTTTATCCAAGACTTTTCCAGAATAGCAAAACCCTTGACTGCATTAACGCATAAAGGGAAGAAATTTGAATGGAATGATGAACAAGAGAAAGCGTTTCAGTTATTGAAGAAAAAGCTAACTACGGCACCTATATTGTCATTGCCTGAAGGGAATGATGATTTTGTGATTTATTGTGACGCATCAAAGCAAGGTCTCGGTTGTGTATTAATGCAACGAACGAAGGTGATTGCTTATGCGTCTAGACAATTGAAGATTCACGAACAAAATTATACGACGCATGCTTTGGAATTAGGCGCGGTTGTTTTTGCATTAAAGACTTGGAGGCACTACTTATATGGGGTCAAAAGTATTATATATACCGACCACAAAAGTCTTCAACACATATTTAATCAGAAACAACTGAATATGAGGCAGCGTAGGTGGATTGAATTGTTGAATGATTACGACTTTGAGATTCGTTACCACCCGGGGAAGGCAAATGTGGTAGCCGATGCCTTGAGTAGGAAGGACAGAGAACCCATTCGAGTAAAATCTATGAATATAATGATTCATAATAACCTTACTACTCAAATAAAGGAGGCGCAACAAGGAGTTTTAAAAGAGGGAAATTTAAAGGATGAAATACCTAAAGGATCGGAGAAGCATCTTAATATTCGGGAAGACGGAACCCGGTATAGGGCTGAAAGGATTTGGGTACCAAAATTTGGAGATATGAGAGAAATGGTACTTAGAGAAGCTCATAAAACCAGATACTCAATACATCCTGGAACGGGGAAGATGTACAAGGATCTCAAGAAACATTTTTGGTGGCCGGGTATGAAAGCCGATGTTGCTAAATATGTAGGAGAATGTTTGACGTGTTCTAAGGTCAAAGCTGAGCATCAGAAACCATCAGGTCTACTTCAACAACCCGAAGTCCCGGAATGGAAATGGGAAAACATTACCATGGATTTCATCACTAAATTGCCAAGGACTGCAAGTGGTTTTGATACTATTTGGGTAATAGTTGATCGTCTCACCAAATCAGCACACTTCCTGCCAATTAGAGAAGATGACAAGATGGAGAAGTTAGCACGACTGTATTTGAAGGAAGTCGTCTCCAGACATGGAATACCAATCTCTATTATCTCTGATAGGGATGGTAGATTTATTTCAAGATTCTGGCAGACATTACAGCAAGCATTAGGAACTCGTCTAGACATGAGTACTGCCTATCATCCACAAACTGATGGGCAGAGCGAAAGGATGATACAAACGCTTGAAGACATGCTACGAGCATGTGTTATTGATTTCGGAAACAGTTGGGATCGACATCTACCATTAGCAGAATTTTCCTACAACAACAGCTACCATTCAAGCATTGAGATGGCGCCGTTTGAAGCACTTTATGGTAGAAAGTGCAGGTCTCCGATTTGTTGGAGTGAAGTGGGGGATAGACAGATTACGGGTCCGGAGATTATACAAGAAACTACCGAGAAGATCATCCAAATTCAACAACGGTTGAAAACCGCCCAAAGTCGACAAAAGAGCTACGCTGACATTAAAAGAAAAGATACAGAATTTGAAATTGGAGAGATGGTCATGCTTAAAGTTGCACCTTGGAAAGGCATTATTCGATTTGGTAAACGAGGGAAATTAAATCCAAGGTATATTGGACCATTCAAGATTATTGATCGTGTCGGACCAGTAGCTTACCGACTTGAGTTACCTCAACAACTCGCGGCTGTACATAACACTTTCCACGTCTCGAATTTGAAGAAATGTTTTGCTAAAGAAGATCTCACTATTCCGTTAGATGAAATCCAAATCAATGAAAAACTTCAATTCATCGAAGAACCCGTCGAAATAATGGATCGTGAGGTTAAAAGACTTAAGCAAAACAAGATACCAATTGTTAAGGTTCGATGGAATGCTCGTAGAGGACCCGAGTTCACCTGGGAGCGTGAAGATCAGATGAAGAAGAAATACCCGCATCTATTTCCAGAAGATTCGTCAACACCTTCAACAGCTTAAAATTTCAGGACGAAATTTATTTAACGGGTAGGTACTGTAGTGACCCGAACTTTTCCATGTTTATATATATTAATTGAGATTGATATTTACATGATTAAATATTTCCAACATGTAAAGCAATCAAACTTGTTAAGACTTGATTAATTGAAATATGTTTCATATAGACAATTGACCACCCAAGTTGACCGGTGATTCACGAACGTTAAAACTTGTAAAAACTATATGATGACATATATATGGATATATATATATATAGTTAACATGATACTATGATAAGTAAACATATCATTAAGTATATTAACAATAAACTACATATGTAAAAACAAGACTACTAACTTAATGATTTTTAAACGAGACATATATGTAACGATTATCGTTGTAAAGACATTTAGTGTATATATATCATATTAAGAGATATTCATAAATGATAATATCATGATAATATAATAATTTAAAATCTCATTTGATATTATAAACATTGGGTTAACAACATTTAACAAGATCGTTAACCTAAAGGTTTCAAAACAACACTTACATGTAACGACTAACGATGACTTAACGACTCAGTTAAAATGTATATACATGTAGTGTTTTAATATGTATTTATACACTTTTGAAAGACTTCAATACACTTATCAAAATACTTCTACTTAACAAAAATGCTTACAATTACATCCTCGTTCAGTTTCATCAACAATTCTATTCGTATGCACCCGTATTCGTACTCGTACAATACACAGCTTTTAGATGTATGTACTATTGGTATATACACTCCAATGATCAGCTCTTAGCAGCCCATGTGAGTCACCTAACACATGTGGGAACCATTATTTGTCAACTAGCATGAAATATCTCATAAAATTACAAAAATATGAGTAATCATTCATGACTTATTTACATGAAAACAAAATTACATATCCTTTATATCTAATCCATACACCAACGACCAAAAACACCTACAAACACTTTCATACTTCAATTTTCTTCATCTAATTGATCTCTCTCAAGTTCTATCTTCAAGTTCTAAGTGTTCTTCATAAATTCTACAAGTTCTAGTTACACAAAATCAAGAATACTTTCAAGTTTGCTAGCTCACTTCCAATCTTGTAAGGTGATCATCCAACCTCAAGAAATCTTTGTTTCTTACAGTAGGTTATCATTCTAATACAAGGTAATAATCATATTCAAACTTTGGTTCAATTTCTATAACTATAACAATCTTATTTCAAGTGATGATCTTACTTGAACTTGTTTTCGTGTCATAATTCTGCTTCAAGAACTTCGAGCCATCCAAGGATCCGTTGAAGATAGATTCATTTTTCTATTTTCCAGTAGGTTTATCCAAGGAACTTAAGGTAGTAATGATGTTCATAACATCATTCGATTCATACATATAAAGCTATCTTATTCGAAGGTTTAAACTTGTAATCACTAGAACATAGTTTAGTTAATTCTAAACTTGTTCGCAAACAAAAGTTAATCCTTCTAACTTGACTTTTAAAATCAAATAAACACATGTTCTATATCTATATGATATGCTAACTTAATGATTTAAAACCTGGAAACACGAAAAACACCGTAAAACCGGATTTACGCCGACTTTGTAACACCGCGGGCTGTTTTGGGTTAGTTAATTAAAAACTATGATAAACTTTGATTTAAAAGTTGTTATTTTGAGAAAATGATTTTTATTATGAACATGAAACTATATCCAAAAATTATGGTTAAACTCAAAGTGGAAGTATGTTTTCTAAAATGGTCATCTAGACGTCGTTCTTTCGACTGAAATGACTACCTTTACAAAAACGACTTGTAACTTATTTTTCCGACTATAAACCTATACTTTTTCTGTTTAGATTCATAAAATAGAGTTCAATATGAAACCATATCAATTTGATTCACTCAAAACGGATTTAAAATGAAGAAGTTATGGGTAAAACAAGATTGGATAATTTTTCTCATTTTAGCTACGTGAAAATTGGTAACAAATCTATTCCAACCATAACTTAATCAACTTGTATTGTATATTATGTAATCTTGAGATACCATAGACACGTATATAATATTTCAACCTATCATGTCGACACATCTATATATATTTCGGAACAACCATAGACACTCTATATGTGAATGTTGGAGTTAGCTATACAGGGTTGAGGTTGATTCCAAAATATATATAGTTTGAGTTGTTATCAATACTGAGATACGTATACACTGGGTCGTGGATTGATTCAAGATAATATTTATCGATTTATTTCTGTACATCTAACTGTGGACAACTAGTTGTAGGTTACTAACGAGGACAGCTGACTTAATAAACTTAAAACATCAAAATATATTAAAAGTGTTGTAAATATATTTTGAACATACTTTGATATATATGTATATATTGTTATAGGTTCGTGAATCAACCAGTGGCCAAGTCTTACTTCCCGACGAAGTAAAAATCTGTGAAAGTGAGTTATAGTCCCACTTTTAAAATCTAATATTTTTGGGATGAGAATACATGTAGGTTTTATAAATGATTTACAAAATAGACACAAGTACGTGAAACTACATTCTATGGTTGAATTATCGAAATCGAATATGCCCCTTTTTATTAAGTCTGGTAATCTAAGAATTAGGGAACAGACACCCTAATTGACGCGAATCCTAAATATAGATCTATTGGGCCTAACAAACCCCATCCAAAGTACCGGATGCTTTAGTACTTCGAAATTTATATCATATCCGAAGGGTGTCCTGGAATGATGGGGATATTCTTATATATGCATCTTGTTAATGTCGGTTACCAGGTGTTCACCATATGAATGATTTTTATCTCTATGTATGGGATGTATATTGAAATATGAAATCTTGTGGTCTATTGTTACGATTTGATATATATAGGTTAAACCTATAACTCACCAACATTTTTGTTGACGTTTAAAGCATGTTTATTCTCAGGTGAATACTAAGAGCTTCCGCTGTTGCATACTAAAATAAGGACAAGATTTGGAGTCCATGTTTGTATGATACTGTGTAAAAAGTGCATTCAAGAAACTGATTTCGATGTAACATATTTGTATTGTAAACCATTATGTAATGGTCGTGTGTAAACAGGATATTTTAGATTATCATTATTTGATAATCTACGTAAAGCTTTTTAAACCTTTATTTATAAAATAAAGGTTATGGTTTGTTTTAAAAATGAATGCAGTCTTTGAAAAACGTCTCATATAGAGGTCAAAACCTCGCAACGAAATCAATTAATATGGAACGTTTTTAATCAATAAGAACGGGACATTTCATAATCGACCTAGTAACAATAATTAACACCCACAAGAATGGTTCTTAATCAAAACTCATAATTATCATGCATTAATCAATAAAACATTAAAGTATCATCCAAACAAATGCAAATATTCAATCTAGACAAACATTAAAAGCTTAGCCAATAATCATGGCTAAAACCAAAATCACAAATAAATTAAGGAAAGAATTCATTGTTTATGACAAAGAAATCAACCTAATTAAATAAGCAATCGCGGATGATGAACGGATTGAAGGTTGAATCTGGAATGATTAGAGTGATTGAATGATCCTGGAGTTCTCCAAAAATCACCAAAAATCGCCCAAAAGCTGCCACAATTCGTCTGGATGGAAGAATGATAAATTAGGGTATTTTTCGGGCCTTAAATACCTGGCAAAATAACCTGGACCGACCAACCACCGCGCCGCGGCTTAAATTGTCGCGCCGCGACATTACACATAAACTTGGACCATTTTTAAACCATGTTCTGATCTGGAAAACCGTTAAATGTCGCGTCGCGACATAAATCTCCGCGCCGCGACTAAGCACTGAATCTGATTCTCGCGTTTATTTTTCTCTTTTTACTTGCTTTAACTATCTCAACACCTCATTAACCAATAAGTACTTAACGTTTTAATCCTCGGTGCACTAACAATAACATCCGATCAACAAAATGCCTCAAAAACTTCAAAAACCGCATCTCTTCTACAAATAGCTCTTCAAACTCGAACATTCTCAATATTATCAAAATAAACACCAAATTGTATCCAAAAGGACCAAAATGTACCCGATATCGCTAAGAAAAACGCGTATGAAATATGCGATATCAAACAACCCCACACTAGAGTTTTGCTTGTCCTTAAGCAATTAAACTCGATAATAATCTTCTACCATATAATAATTCTTCAGACATGCATGTAGAACCAAACGAACAAGAAACCAAACCAACAACAACTAGCGTGGGCACGATTTGGAGTAAATAACAACCATGTTTCCCACTTGCATTCTCCCGAAATAACTTCTCAAACCGCAATCCATATGTAATGGATATAGTAACGGTAACCAAAGATAATCTCGAATAACGTACCATACTGATGAAGTAGAGAATCTTGAATTATAAATAAGTCTTCAAAGAAAACGGGAATCAAGTGGAAACCGAGCACCACAAAGTATAGCAATCGAACAAATGTGCCAAAAGAACGCACGGGCTACCCCGCAATTGGTCAAGCCAAGCCTGCCACAGTACCTAACATCGCGAGATGTTGGTAAGAAAATAATGTGCCTAGGAGGATACACATTACGTCCAGATATCATCGATAATCATGAGGTGATCATCTAATCCGTTAAGTCAATCATAGAGATTGAAGTTCATCAGGCTTAAAAGCTGATATCTTACCTTTCCGGAGGTTATCCACTGGGAATCTGATCAATCACTGATATTTTGTGTATCATGGTGCGCTTCCCATTTGGCTAGCAAATCTCCCTCATTGAGATAAGCTTTGACTACCAGTTTCCCTGTTTGACGTTGAGGCCTGGTAGATTTCCAGTCGATTTTAGCAATGACTTTTCAAGATTTTTCGTCACCCTACAACTGGTCTGGACTACATCTTCTGAAACAAATCAGCAAGTGTGTCATTCAGGAGACTTGACTCCCTTAAGGATGGAATAGATACATCCTGTGTGGTTAAATAAGGTGGTCGGGTGCAACATTGTCCTTGTTAGGAGAAACAATGAGGATCGCCCTGTTTAAGTTTTCAATCTAGCGAATGGTCCGGTTTCGACCACACACTACTATCACCGTTCATATGGTTGACACCCGCCTTGGTGCAGATGACCTACGTATGAATTTAAATGTTCATGTAGGATTTCACATTCAAAATAATGAACATGTTTTGAAAGTTCAAGACTTTCTCCTCTAACAGTACCTCATCGTGAAATGATGGGTAATGAAATGGCACGCTTAAGAGGTATACGTACCAAGTGAAACGGTCGGAAGACTTTACTTCCTTAATGAGTGGATCTGAGTCACTCGAAAGTGCCAATCTATTTCAATTGACACCGGTTTGCCTACTTCCCACATGACAAGCTTTTCTACTTGTTTTAAGAAAGGTAAGAAGTAGATACTACCCTTCCAATAAATCCCAAAAACCTTTGGATGCCATAGCTTTTGGCTATGGGTTGTGTTGTCTAAGCAAACACAAGCACGTAGCTATTGCTCCTAAAAAGAATAGCACTGGTGAAGCTCGAGGCTCCTCTTCCCACAGTATCACACCATTAGATGATGTAATAATAAAATGATATAGTTTCGGAAGTATGCTATACCAAGTAACCAAAAGTTTTTGATCTGGCACGTGATTCGGTCACAATCACGTTATGCAATCACCGCTCTCTCACGGTTTACACCCGTTTTGGTACAGGTGACCTACTATTGAGTTCCCCGAACTCGTAGGATTTCATGTCCAATGATAATGAACACGTGGAACACTTTTGGCTTCTTTTAAATAATGAAATATAATATAAATTACCAAGCCATATCATAAACAAGGGTTTTGGTCGAATTTTTAATTGTTTTTCCATTTTTTTTTCTTTTTAAACTAACTTTTCTCATTTTTTTTTATTTTTCCCCTAAATTTTCAAACAAAAAAAATTTAACGACCAAAACCCCGTGAAACGTCAAATCTTTTAATATCAAAACTAATATAATGATGATTTCATTAACAACCAACCCGAGAGATTTTACATCCCCACCCTACACTTGAGATCACGTAATGTCCCCATTACTTGAGATCAAAAATAGATTAAAATCGAAAGGGTAAGAAAAATAAAAACTTATCGAGTTAACCACTGATCGTGGAATGACAGTGACAGATGGCGCTGAACTGACTGCCAGCATAAGAACATCGTCCATTCCCGATCCTCACACCAATATCATCACTCAAGTAGTTTTGCTGAACTTAATGCCAGACTTGAAAAATTATTTCACCAACATACCTAAGAAAAGAAAAACACAAGAAAACTACATAAATGGGACAAGGTGGCACCACCCGATGCCGAAACGCCTTGTCCCCAAATTAATCTCAAAGTGCATCAGAAAAATATAAAATTATCCAAGTACAAACCAACGAAACAGAAATAGTTTAAAACAAATTACAACAATATCACGGGCTCGCAGGCCCTCCTCACTGAAACCCATCATGCGGCCAGTTGCCGTGCGGATACTGCTGCTGAAGCCTCTGATGCGCATCCTCCAACCTTTCCTGCTCACTGTAAATCGGGGCCTGCACTCGTGGTCGAACTGGACTGCTATAATACACGGGTGGCTGAGCAGTAGTACCATAATAATTTTTCGGGTTGTAGTAGAAAAGACGAGCATTGTGCCTTTGCCAATCGCTTCCATATGCCATCCATTGCTGGTCATGCAAAGACTCAGCCGACCTCTCATCGACCCTCTACTGACTTTCCCACATACGGTCATTATGTGACCGTTGTTCTCTCCGAAACTCATCAAAGCTGTCTGACACACCGATTTGCACGTTATCAACCCGCGAGACTAAGTTATCCCAAATTTCTTGGGAAATACCTCAAGGCTAACCCCCCGCTGGCACATTCGGAGCAACCGGCTCCGCCTCATCACCTCCGTGAACATTACCACCAGCCTCGGGCTCTTGTGGCTCAACATAAGCGACCAAGCCGACTCGATTTGCATCCCACATTACAAAACGCACATTAAGATAAAATCTTAAATTGAAAGGCTTCATTACTTGCAATGGGTCGGTCAATTTTGTACACCTGCTAAAATTAATGTTGAAAAATCTTGCAATTTTTGTAACAAAATGACCACCCAGCAGTGGCCTCGAAGAGCGTGTCTCCCTCGACTGATTAGATAAATACGTAGCAATTAACATACACAAATCAACATGCGCATTAGCCCGAAATCGATGCATTATCCATAACTCGGTAGAATTAACTTTATCGTTCCCATTTCTTCGTCCACAAAAAGTACACGACAACAGTTTATAGAGTAACCGTAGATCTCTGCTTCGAATATCGGACCCTTTCGACGCATTAGACACAAATGGAGTCAAACCCGAAATTTCAGACCAAAAGTCTCGCTCGTTATAATCATCCTGATTCCCAATGAACTCAGTTTCTTTTTTCAAATAGCGTGTTAAAGACTTCTCATCCAATTCTTCATACAAATTTAGTGCTCGAGACAAATCAATTCGACTCATGGCTCGACTTTCTCCTCCTAAATGAAATGCCAAAAAGGCTTGATCCGTCCCATCCCTTCGAGAACGGAAACTTAAAGAGGAGAAAAACTCAACAATTAACTCACGGTAAAGATCGTCTCTCAAAGAAAAAGCACGTTCCCAAGTGCCAAGATCGACCCCTTGTCTCATCACCAACATATAAGCAATATCCTCCTTTATCTCACTAGATGCACTATTCAACTCATCCCAACTAAAATACCAGGTCGCTTGAATATTCCGAGCTGAAATGTATCCAAAATGTTCCGAGAATTGCTCCTCAACTTTTTGTAACCAAATCTCCGGATTAGTTCTTCGCTCTTCATCCCTTCGGGATTGAGCCGTGGAGGATGATGGAGCATCAACTCTGCTTCTCTACACACATGAAACAAAAACCAAACCAAACACAAAACATTGAAAAGTTAGCATTAGGAAAATCAACATGTTCCACATACTTGCATCAACTACCATTAATACTCGTCGCAACTTCAATTAGGCATTTAGACAAAAGCAAGTATTCACAACATATGTTTGTGTTCCATGGTATCAAATTCAAACCAATTCTCAAAACACTATATCATGTAAGTGCCCCATTAAACAACCTCCATTTAACTCAATTTCACAAACTCATCTAGTTAATTAACCAATTCCTAGAAGAATAAACCATTCCAACAACCAAATAAACATCTCACAAATCACAAAAATCATCATGCCTTACCAAATTCCAAAATCACATATGACCCGCCCAAATCACCCCACACTATCTTAAAACATGTATCTATTAGTAAACATCTCCCTCACAAACAAAATCCCCATACATTCAACATCAAATTCGGATTTATCACTAACCTAATTTCAAGAATCAATATTATGCATAAACTACACAAGAATTCATGAAGAAAACACAATAATATCATATTCATCAACAATTCATCACATATTAAGGCATAAAAGTTTCAATTAAACAAACCCCTTAAAATTTCTTACATGAACCCTAGAATTAATAAAATTAATCATGAAACATGAGAGAAAAAGCAAGAGAATAGCAAAATCCGACCTTAACCGGCATGATTGAACTAGGAATCGAAGAAATTAGACAAGGATTAGTGATAATTGAAATTAGGGTTTGAGAGCTCAAAGTATGTTTGAGAGGTAAGTGTGAGAATGGTGGGTGAAAACAGATTCAAAAACCCCTAAAAAGGGTGAAATCCCGTCCGGTTACATAGTGGGTCGGGTTAACCCATTCGAGTTAAAACATGATCCGTCGGGCAAGAATCAGTGCGACAGAAACGTCGCGCCGCAGCCATAAGCTATACCTGATACTAATTCTTTAAAAAACTCGTGAACCTCAAAACCTTTGAAAACTCGCGCCATGACTACATTCCTCGCGATGCGGAGATGAACGTGTTTAAAACTCATTTTTAAATGGCTTTCTGTTACCAAAACCCTTGTTAACTCGCGCCGCAGCTATGTTTGTCGCGCCGCGGCATTACGCTTATCCTGATTCCTGACGTTTTTAAGTATGCAGCACCTTCAAATCACCTTTAAACCCCCAAACAACCAACAAAAACAACAAGTAATCTATCATAATTAATCATTTAGCATTTAAGACGCAGCAAACCCGTGATCACCTACATATTAATATAAACTATACAATAATGTGAACCATGTTTAACGAGTCGTTCACAAAACTCGTTTCCAACTTCAAGTAACCTTAGGATCGGGTTTAACGTGAACCCCGTCATCAATCTCCATCGGACCATCAAAATATTTCTTTACACGATCTCCGTTAACCTTAAAAATAGTACCGCTTGCATTTTTCAACTCAATCGTACCGTATGGGTACACCTTAACAACCTCAAATTGTCCCGTCCACCGGGACTTAAGTTTTTTCGGTAAAAGCTTTAATCTAGAGTTAAACAAAAGAACTCGATCGCCTTCATTAAACTCTTTTGGACCTTTTAACTTCCTATCATGCCATCGCTTGGTTTTCTCCTTATAAATCAATGAATTTTCATACGCATCAAGGCGTAATTCACCAAGCTCATTCAATTGCCCCGCCCTTAGACGTCCGGCTTCCTTCAAATCTAAATTGCACTTTTTAAGCGCCCACATAGCCTTATGCTCAATCTCCAACGGGAGATGGCACGCTTTCCCATAAACCAACCGACAAGGAGTGGTACCAATTGGCGTTTTGAAGGCAGTTCTAAACGCCCACAAAGCTTCATCAAGCTTATTCGTCCACTCCTTCGGATTTGACCCCACAGTTTTCTCAAGAATACTTTTAAGAGCTCGATTTGTATTCTCAACTTGTCCGCTCGTTTGGGGATGGTATGAAGTAGAAACTTTATGGAGAACTCCATATCGCTTCAATACCTTCTCCATTTGGGCGTTACAAAAATGAGTACCCCTATCGCTAATCAAAGCTTTAGGAGTTCCAAATCGAGAGAATAAACGCTTAAGGAAGGAAATCACAACTCGTGCATCGTTTATGGGTAAAGCTTGCGCTTTAGCCCATTTAGACACGTAATCAATGGCAACGAGTATGTAACTATAATTTTGAGATTTCGGAAATGGCCCCATAAAGTCAATTCCCCAAACATCAAATACTTCGCAAACTTGGATGCTTTGTTGAGGCATCTCATCCCGTTTGGTGACTTTACCGGCCCTTTGACAAGAATCGCACGATTTGCAAATCCGGTGAGCATCCTTGAAAATTGTCGGCCAAAAGAAGCCGGCATCATAGACTTTACGCCCCGTGATTTGGGGTCCAAAATGCCCACCGGTAGGCCCACTATGGCACTCGGTCAAAATACGCATACACTTCTCACGTGAAACGCACCGGCGGATAACCCCATTGGGACAACAACGAAAAAGATAGGGAGCCTCCCAGAAATAGTACTTAAGGTCACTGAAGAATTTCTTCCTCTTTTGATGCGACCACCCTTTTTCCAAGAATCCCCCAACGAGATAATTAGCAATGTCCACGTACCACGGCTTGTCCACCATGTCCATCGCCATGAGATATTCATCGGGAAAATCATCATGGATACTCGATTCGTGAAGGACTTCGAGATTTGGATTCTCGAGTCTAGACAAGTGGTCAGTCGCAAGATTTTCAGCACCCTTCTTATCCCGGATCTTGATGTCAAATTCTTGCAAAAGCAAGATCCATCTAAGCAGTCGAGGTTTTGCACCCGGTTTCAAAAATAGGTACTTCAGAGCAGAATGGTCCGTGAAAACTATAGTCTTAGACAAGACTAAGTAGGACCTGAACTTATCAAACGAAAAGACCACCGCAAGGAGCTCCTTTTCAGTGGTAGTATAATTCAATTGTGCTCCCTTCAAGGTCTTGCTTGCATAGTAGATGGGTTGGAAATGTTTCTCAACCCTTTGACCCAAAACAGAGCCAACAGCAAAATCAGAAGCATCGCACATAAGCTCGAATGGAAGGGACCAATTCGGAGCAATTATGATTGGTGCATTGATCAGTTTCTCCTTAAGAAGATTGAATGCCTTAAGACACTCTTCGGAGAAATTCCAAGGCGTGTCCTTTTCGAGGAGTTTATTCATCGGGTTAGCAATTTTAGAAAAATCTTTAATAAATCGCCGGTAAAAACCAGCGTGCCCGAGAAAACTCCGAACACCCTTAACATCGGTGGGAGGTGGAAGGTTCTTAATAACTATTACCTTCGCGGGATCCACCTCAATACCGTCCCTAGAAATCTTGTTCCCGAGAACTATGCCCCCTTTGACCATGAAATGTCACTTTTCCCAATTGAGCATAAGATTAGACTTCTCACACCGTTCCAACATCCGTTTCAAATTAAGAAGGCATGAATCAAAAGTGTCACCGAAGACCGAAAAGTCATCCATGAACACCTCCATGCAATCCTCTATCATATCGTGGAATATGACCATCATGCACCTTTGAAAAGTGGCCGGAGCATTGCAAAGGCCAAAGGGCATGCGTCGGTATGAAAATGTGCCATACGGGCACGTGAAAGTAGTTTTCTCCTGGTCCTCGGGCGAGATAGGAATTTGGAAATAGCCCGAAAAACCATCAAGAAAACAATAAAAGCTATTTCCTGCTAACCTCTCTAGCATTTGATCCATGAAAGGTAACGGGAAGTGGTCTTTACGTGTGGCGTCGTTCAACTTTCGATAGTCAATACAAACACGCCACCCCGTAACAGTCCTAGTGGAAATTAACTCATTTTTATCGTTGGTGGTAACAGTCATACCGCCGTTCTTAGGTACACAGTGTACCGGGCTAATCCAAGGACTGTCAGAGATCGGGTAAATCAGACCTGCATCGAGGAGCTTAATGATCTCTTTCTTCACGACTTCTTGCATGTGCGGGTTCAACCTCCTTTGTCGTTGCACCACAGGTTTGGAGTTATCCTCCATTAGGATTTTGTGGGTGCAATAGGAGGGACTAATACCCTTGATGTCGTGAATTTTCCATGCAATGGTCGGTTTATGGGCCTGCAGCATGGTTACAAGCTCAGTTTTCTGACCTGTAGTAAGAGAAGAAGAAATAATTACCGGGAGATTAGATTCCTCCTGCAAATAAGCGTATTCCAAATGATCATGAAGTAGCTTCAATTCTAACTCGGGAGGTTCTTCAATTGAAGACTTGCTCCGGTAATCCGCATCACGTTCGAGTTCTTTGAACTCCTCCTCAGTAAGCTCATAGCCGTTTTCCATCAAGGTGGTCAAAATATCCACCTCCTCAACCTGCAACTCTTCATCAATTTCTACCAATGAACACTCCCCTGAACCCTGTAACTCTGGGAATTCCTATAACAACTCAGACTGGACATTCACAGTGTTAAGAAAATAGCATACATCATCGGTGTACGCAGGGTATTTTAAAGCATGGTCAATTGAGAAAGTTGCATGCAAATCATCTATCCTAAGGGTCAACTGTTGGCCATAAACATCAATGATACACCTAGCAGTATTCAAAAATGGCCGACCCAAAATAAGTGGAATCCTCTCATCCACTTCCATATCCAACACCACAAAATCGGCCGGAAAAACCAACGATCCGGTCTTAACTAGCATATTCTCGATAATTCCTCGAGGGAATTTAATAGAGCGGTCCGCTAGCTGAATAGCCATACGCGTGGGTTTCAACTCCCCGGGGTCTAGCTTCAAGTAAATAGAATAAGGCATTAAATTTATGCTAGCCCCTAAATCTGCCAACGCCCTCATACAATCCAAATTACCCAGTAAACATGGAATGGTAAAACTCCCAGGATCCTCAAGCTTCTCGGGAAGCTTGTTTGCAACTACCGCTGAGCATGCGGCATTCAACCTGACTGAAGACACGTTCTCCAGCTTCTTCCTGTTAGTGAGCAAGTCCTTAAGAAACCTTGCATACTTGGGCATACCTGCAACCACATCAATAAAAGGCAAATTAATGTTAACTTTTTTAATCAAGTCCATGAACTTGGACTTTCCTGCCTCCAGCTTTTCTAATCTCTGCTTCCTCGGGAATGGGAGCGGTGGTTGATACTCTTTAACTACCAGTTTTGCAGCAACAGTTTTCGGTACCCTCACAACCTTCTCAATCACCTATTTCGGCTCCTTATCCCCCTCCGGTTCACTAACAGCAACCAGCTCACTATCCTTAACCAACGGCACTCGTAAATCATACTCATCGGCCTTCCGCAGTGAATCATATGCTAAACCACTTAGGGTGGTGATAGCATTAACGTTCCCATTCTTCGGGTTAGTATCTGTCTTACTCGTTAACTCCCCCGGTTTCCTCACATTATTCTGACTAGCAAGTTGACCAATTTGTTTCTCCAGATTCTGAATAGAAACTTGTTGATTTCGAAACATTTGATCATTCTTCTCATTGTTCTAGGTAACAGTGGTAACAAGCTGAGTTTGAGAAATCACAAGCTTCTCGATCATAGCTTCAAGGTTGGACTTTTTCTCTTCGGCTTGGGGTTTCTGAAAATACCCAGGAGCTTGCTGTTGATATCCTCCATTAGAACCTGGCTGGAACCTCGAACCTTGAGTACCTTGAGGATTATAGGGATTGTTGAAATTCCTATTAAACTGCGCAAGTCCCTGAAACTGATTGATAAGCTATCTCTTCCTTTTGATTCATAGTTAAACCTGCATCACAATCTTTTGCCAGATGTAATCCCCCACAATACTCACAACCAACCTTCATACCATGAATATCCTTATTTATCTTCTCTAAATTCCGACCAAAGGAATCCAACTTAGCACTTATAGACCCAAAATCGTCATATGCACCATGAGTTTCGGTTCTCTTAACTGAAGCTGAATGGAATGACTCATGATCTTGATGCCATTCGTGAGAATAAGCAGCTTGCTTTTCAATTATCTCTAGTGCCTCTTCTTCGGTCTTATCCATTAATGTACCACCTGCTGCTTGATCAATAGTCTGACGAGTTGGGATGTCACAACCCTTGTAGAAAATCTGGACCTTTTGTAAATCATTCAACCCGTGTTGCGGACACGAGCGTAACATATTAGAATAACGGTCCCAAGCATCAAATAGTGTCTCACTGCTCTTTTGTCTGAATTGAGAAATTTCTGCTTGAAGTCTAGCAGCTCGAGACGCTGGGAAAAACTTCGATAAAAACTTATCCATCAAAATCTCCCAAGAGGTAATCATACCCTCTGGTTGCTTATCTAACCATCTCTTTGCTTCTCCCTTAAGAGTCCAAGGAAAAAGCCTTGTCTTGATCGACGTATCGGCAACCTCATGCAACTTAAACAAATTGCAAACATCATTGAAAACACGAAGATGCTCGTTAGCATCCTCACTATCCTTGCCATGAAATTGGCAGTCAGAAGAAATCAAACTCAGGATCGGCCCTGTAATTTGAAAAGGCTGAGTGATGTTCGGTTGAGTAATCGAATTGCCTTGGCCCCCTCGTGTGGCCTTCAACTTTTCTGCCATAGTCTGAGGACGAGGTGGTTGTTCTTGGTCAGCCATATATTCAGTCTCGAAAAGATCTAATGAAATGTAAGATTCTTCTTCTTCTCTGATTTCAGGTGGTGTATCGGGCACCACAGTCTCAGAACTACTTCCCAAATTAATTATATTAGCACTCGAAGAAAAAGATGAATCCACTGTAGACTGTTGCTCTTGACTTAAAGCTCTGAATAACTCTTTTTTGGGTTCTGCAAATGGTTGAAGAATCGGAGAATTAGAAGAACGCGTATGTGGCATGCACTACCTGTCACCTGCGAAATCACAACTAACAACTGATTAAACGCACCGATTCAACTGAGAATAACGAAAAGAAATAATAAACTATAACTAAACTAAACTAAGAACAATTAGATAACAATCTTAATTTTCGACACAACTGTCCCCGGCAGCGGCGCCAAAAACTTGATGTGTAAAATCGTGTATATTATTTATCAATGAAAAATACCGGTTATTAAAAGATTACACACTAACGGGCAGTGTACCCGATCGTGTAGCAGTATAGATATTGGTAAAATCCAAGATCGTTTCAAGGACAGTATTAAGTGAGAATTAAGTTTGCAACTAATAAAATTAAACTAAGTTAAACTATGAAAATCGAAAGTATGAGAATATTTGTTTTGTGGCTATTTAACGATTAGCCAAATCAAAGATAGATCAAAAGTAAAAGAAAATATTTTTGGGTTTTTAAGTTTAAATAAATCAAATTGCAGACTCAACGGAAAATAAAGATAGTTTGAATTCAATAGATAAAAGAATGTTCGCCTAGATCTCCTATTCGCAGTGTCGGATGATTTGTTATTAAGCACTAGTTCTATTTATCAATGCATGCAATTACAGAGTCGGTTCACCCAGAGTTCTCTTTTAGCAAACACTTCAAACTAGGATTTATTGGCTTAGGGTTCCCTTTCACCAAAGACCTCTTTCGTTTGTGACTTAGTAATTAGCTAATTATAAGATTAAGATTCAATTGGTTACGCATTCGCTCCACACAATTCACACCTATTTTGTTCAATCAATGTTACCCGGTCTACCCCCTTGGTCCAGTAAGCACCCAATCGGTTAAGACAAATCAATTGGAAATTAGATCACTAAATTGAAACAGGGTTCCCTTTGTTCAAACAAGATTCACTAATCGACCTAGTAACAATAAATAACACCCACAAGAATGGTTCTTAATCAAAACTCATAATTATCATGTATTAATCAATAAAACATTAAAGTATCATCCAAACACATGCAAATATTCAATATAGACAAACATTAAAAGCTTAGCCAACAATCATGGCTAAAACCAAAATCACAAATAAATTAAGGAAATAATTCATTGTTTATGACAAAGAAATTAACCTAATTAAATAAGCAATCACGGATGATGAACGGATTGAAGGTTGAATCCGGAATGATTAGAGTGATTGAATGATCCTGGAGTTCTCCAAAAATCACCAGAAATCGCCCAAAAGCTGCCACAATTCATCTGGATGGAAGAATGATAAATTAGGGTATTTTTCGGGCCTTAAATACCTGGCAAAATAACCTGGACCGACCAACCGCCGCGCCGCGGCTTAAATTGTAGTGCCGCGGCATTATACATTAACTGGGACCATTTTAAACCATGTTCTGATCTGGAAAACCGTTAAATGTCGCGCCGCGACATAAATCTCCGTGCCGCGACCAAGCACTGAATCTGATTCTCGCGTTTATTTTTCTCTTTTTACTTGCTTTAACTATCTCAACACCTCATTAACCAATAAGTACTTAATGTTTTAATCCTCGGTGCACTAACAATAACATCCGATCAACAAAATGCCTCAAAAACTTCAAAAACTGTATCTCTTCTACAAATAGCTCTTCAAACTCGAACATTCTCAATATTATCAAAATAAACACCAAATCGTATCCAAAAGGACCAAAATGTACCCGATATCGCTAACTAAAATTTGATCGGTGTCGAAGGGCCGGTCAAAAATAGCCTAATTACTCTACTTTAGATAGGGTAAGCAGGATTCGTTCCACGGGAAGTTATGGTTAACTAGCAAGCAATTTCAGGATCTGTTTGTTTGTGATTAACTAAAATGAACTAAAGTAAAGACTAGATTAACAATTACTAAGCAAATGTAAATTTTAAGTATTTAAGAGCATAAACAATGAGCTAATTGAAAAGGTTGTAATCAATTGATTAAGATCCTTTATCCCTTCACAATCCCAATCTAACATGCATTCATTCAAACAAGTATTATGCTTATTAAGTATTGATCAAATCTCATAGACAAGATTTCTTAGGCTTATTAATTCTAACTTTCTTGGGATTGAATCATGCAACCTAGACACTATGTCTTTATCCTTAATCTAATTAGCACTAAGTTGGATCAAGAACACAATGTTAAATCACTATATTTCAACTTGCAATAATCACAATCAATAATACTTGCATTGATCAATAAACAATAAGTTTATAATATCACAATTCAAAAGACATAAGTTTCATAACATTACAAACCACATAAACTTGAATGAAATAACACATGTATCAATTGTTCATGGAAGGAATAAAGTGAAAGAAACTAGCCAAGCATGTTGGTGATGATGATCATGGTTGCTTCTTGAAGTTGCATGAAGAACACTCCTTGAATCCTAGCTTGAATCTTGATTTGATGATGATTGATGATGTGTTTTTATGTGTTTGATGCTCTCAAAAATGATGGAAGATGATATAAATTCGTAGCCTAGGGTTTCTATTATATAGGGGTGAAGTAGGGTAACCCCAAGCATTAAATCCCTCAAATTCGGCCTTAAATTTTATCCAAAAATAGTTCCAGCCACAAATTACTCTCACCGGGCGCCTACATGCGCCCAGCCGCAAAAACCAGCCGCCTCCTTTTGCCAGCTTTCCACCTGAAGATGTTTTGGCACCCATCAGGCGCCTCCTTGCGCCCCCCAGCCGCCTCCTTGCGGCTGGGCTTCAGTTTTTTCATTTTTTCTTGTTTTTAACCCCCGTTTTCGCGTTCTCGTCCCAATTCGTTACTCGTTATAAAAACCTCATGAAATAACTTTCTAAACCTCAAATATACACGTAATATCCACCTCTTAACATCAATAATGATCGATGTTTAAGACCCGATCAACTCCCCCACACTTATCATTGTTTGTCCTCAAACAATCTCAAACAAAATCTTCGACTCGAACCTTTAATTAAGCTTTTTAACAACTGATAAATCTCCAAAGGATTGTATAAAACCGCAACGTCTTGAACTCAATGTGGAACATAAATTCTTCCGACATGGCTCCCACTTAATGAACTTTAACTTCTCGATTATGTGAACATCTCGTCTCGAGCAAATACTCCAAAAATGTAACAAAACTTCAAACTTGGTGATCTTCAAATAAAACATAAGTCAAGTGAGAGCCATCCGCCATATGAACTAGATAAAAGAACCATATACCGTCAATTCCATATTTTGTTTTAAAGGTTGGTGTGCCAGAGTGTCCGAAGACACCCTTTTTGGTTCTCCCGATGTTTTAGTATCACGACACTCATCTCATGCCCCAACAACTCCTCCGGTTACTCTCGAAGCAGGGTGGACAATCGATGAAGGGTCGTGGAATTTAAGTCCCACGTGACTTATAATGAGAAATAATTTTTGCGGATTTAGCCCCATCTAGCTCTATTTTTAGCGGTATTATACGCCCCAACAAGGCTCTCGTGTAGGAATATTTATCCAGCCCCTATACTGGCTGTTTTATGGATTTGGCTCCATCGAGCTCTCGTTTTGTGGTTTTAGCCCCAAGCATGGCTCTCGTTTAGGAATATTTATCCAGCCCCTAAACTGGCTGTTTTGCAACGAACTGCGGGTATGGCTAGTGTCATCCACAGCTAATCCTGGTTTTAGATAGCGACACAGAACAAGTCCAAGCACTAGCATTTATTCCCGGTATCGAAACAAGATGTGAATGAATAGGAAATGACATTTTGTACCTTTCACTTTCATCAATTCATGGGTAAAAAGCTGCACTAAAAATGGTTTTGAAACATAAATCGGAAGACTTTACTTCCTTTTTGAAAACACCTTGATAACTCAACTAAGAAGACTTTACTTCTTAACTTGACCACTTTGAAGCTTTTTGTTTAATTTAGATGTTTACAACCAACTTTTTCTTAATACCCATTAATACCACTTAACTTGACCACTTAGGCCCTTTAAGATCCTCTAAATTGGAAAACACCTCATAATCAACTTGAGAATTCACCTTCACATTCTTATTCACTTTGATCTTGTGACCTCCAAACCGCTCAACGAGTTTTTCTACGGTTTTCCCCATTACTTTGACTACTTTTTCATCGGATTCTTCAGACTTTTCAAGTGTATCAACAAATACATTCCCAACACAATTCTCCATTTTTTATCACTAGATACCTGCTCATTTAATTTTCTCATTGTTGGTGGTTGGGAAGGCCCAATCGTCTTTGGGGTTACCAAATATTCATCCTCTTCACATTTAGACAATTTTTCATCTACCCCAACAAATGTGGATACTGCCATCATTGTTTCTTTCATCGGTAATGAACAAGTGGTGCTAATAGACGAACTCAACTTGGTTTCAAGAACTTGACTCAGATTTTTCAATTCTCGCTCAATATTTTGTATCGACTCTTGTTGACTCATCAAAGTTTCTGCATTAGTTCTTATTTGAGATTCCATGAATTCACTTGTCATACCCTCTTCACAAGATTTTCTTACCTCCTCTTTCTCTTTCACATCCGGTGCATACTTTTGAACCTGTTCATGGTTAGTATCCAACAAAAAACAATCCTGGATATCCGGTGTATGTAATGAATTAAAAATATTAATCTGTGATCTCTTATTACCAAAAAATATATCCATAACCCTGGTTCTACAATTGATAAGAGCATCAATTGTGGCCAAAAATGGACGACCAAGAATGATCGTCGGTTGGGTCTCCCTAAAAGTGGTCTCTGTGTCCATAACTATAAAATCTACCGGGTAATAAAAGTCTTCCATTTTCACAATCACATTTTCCAACATACCCCGTGGAGTTCTCATTGAACGATCCGCAAGTTGGACGAGAATATCTGTATGTTTTAAAGTTCCCAACTCGTATCGGTCAACAAGGTTCGATGAAAGTATGTTAATACTAGCCCCTAAGTCCAACAAAGCCTTTTTAATATTAACATTACCCACCGTAACCGAAATTAATGGTGTCCCCGGGTCCTTAAACTTAGGTGGAAGTGAACCCGATATGACAACACTCACTTTTTCAGTTAATTTTACCTTTTTTGGCAATGAAGCGTTGAGTTTACGCTTTTAAACACACAAATCTTTTAAAAACTTAGCATATGATGGAATTTGTTTGATTGCATCAATAAGTGGGATTTTTATTTTTACTTGTTTAAATGTTTCCCACATGTCATCTGTTTTCGGTCCCTTTTTCCCATAAGGGAATTGGTTTGGGGACTCCAAAGCCTCGGGGAATGGAATGGTATTAGTTTCCATGTCTGATTTCCCAATTTCGTTAAAGATGGGTTCTTTATTTTTCACCCCCTTCCCATGGTCAATATTTTCACTTACCTCATCCTCCACATCAAGAACGATAGGAGACTTACTTGCATCGCGTTGAGCTACCTCTTTCTCACCGACCTTATTGTCATACTTCCTTCCACTTCGCAAGGTACCTACCATATTAACACTATGCCCTTTTCCTTGATCCTTATGATTCGGATTTAAAATCGTGTAGCTTGGAATTGTACCCGGCTCCCGACTTCCCTTACTTTTCGCTACATTACCAATCTCTTTAGCTAATGCACCAATAGACTTGTTTTCGCATTTCGGGCCTTAAATACCTGGCAAAATAACCTGGACCGACCAACCGCCGCGTCGCGGCTTAAATTGTTGCGCCGCGACATTACACATAAACTGGGACCATTTTTAAACCATGTTCTGATCTGGAAAATCGTTAAATGTCTCGTCGCGACATAAATCTCCTCGCCGCGACCAAGCACTGAATCTGATTCTCGCATTTATTTTTCTCTTTTTACTTGCTTTAACTATCTCAACACCTCATTAACCAATAAGTACTTAACGTTTTAATCCTCGGTGCACTAACAATAACATTCGATCAACAAAATGCCTCAAAAACCGCATCTCTTCTACAAATAGCTCTTCAAACTCGAACATTCTCAATATTATCAAAATAAACACCAAATCGTATCCAAAAGGACCAAAATGTACCCGATATCGCTAAGGAAAACGCGTATGAAATATGCGATATCAGTGTTAAACTTTTACTCAGGTTCCGAGTGTTTTCAGGTGTATAACTATATGCATCAATCTTTTCTTCCATAGATGAAGTACGGTTGGTTCATTCTCTCGATCAAGGTGTTTTCAAGAATCATGAAAGGTTTGAACACAAATTGTAATCGTCAAGATACAAATGAGGTTTAAGATGAAATCAAGTGGCAAACTTGAAGAATTGTTTAGTTTTATATGTTATAATCAATATTTTAATTCATTTTAGTTGTCCAATGTTGGTAGTTCTCAGTTGATAGTCCACAGTTAGCAGTTCAATAATTCATATATATTTTAATATATTATATTCGAATTAATTAATATGTGTCGTGACCCATTGTATACATGTCTCAGACTCGATCACAACTCAAAGTATATATATTATTTAAGAATCAACTTCAACCCTGTATAGCGAACTCTAGCATTACAGCTTATAGAGTGTCTATGGTTATTCCAAATAATATATATAGATGCGTCGATATGATATGTCAAAACCTTGTATAAGTGTCCCGATATTTAAAGTGCGTAAAATAAATAACAGAAATCAAATGACGATAAATAAAATTGCGAGAATTAAATTGTGATGAAATAAATTGCGATAAATAAAATGTAATCAGTTAGCTAGGAACAGTTAGCATGGATTCTTAACAAAAAATTTTCTCATAGTTAATTTGTTTGTTTCTAACATATTTTATTTTGTCCAATGTTTTCTTCATTATGCCACTTGTTGGATTCTGATAGGTCAAAATCCAAATATAAAATTGAATAAAAATGGTTATTCTGCGGTGAACGGATACGTATATCGGTGGATGTAAGTAGGATAGTAATTGACTGTTGAATCAGATTCGAAGAATGTACAGTGTAACTTATTAATGTGAAATCTAAATATTCCTCGGGTATTACCTACCCGTTAAAATATTTTCACCATTAACAGTTTGTACGAAAGAATTTTTAATTACAATCTTTATGAAAATATATATACATATATATTTTCTTCAGATATAATCATGGATTTAATGAGTTAATGTGATATTAATCTCATTTGATTTATTGTTAGAACAAGAATATATAATCTCTAAAACATTAGAGATTACATAATCGCCATACTGAACGAAGATAATTGATGTAGAATGATATGTAGAACGATGATTATACTTGAGGTACAGAATGAGATGTTGAGGCATAGATTGTTGATGGTACTGGTGCGGTTATTGATGGTACTGTTTGTGCCGGTGATGTTATTTGAAGCTGGAAAATTTTGTACCATATTCTCCAGATTGATTACTCGAGCGCGAAGTTCGTTGACTTCTTCTATTATTCCGGGATGATTGCCGGTTGGAACGAGCAGAAGAATAAGGTTTAGAATTGTAGATAGAATATAACCATGTCGAGCTACTCTAGAAATGAGGCTGAAAATGGTGTTTCGGATAGGTTCACCGGTAAGTGCTTCAGGTTCTTCACCAAGAGGTGAATTCGGTTGGTGGAAAGAATCGCCTTCTTCGCGACTCCATTGATTAAATCGACTACGAACCAATCAGATGAATTGGGGATGGCTGATTGGCTGATTCATTCTGGTGACGTTGCTTCTGGAGCTTAGGTGAACATCCATGTCGGAATAGCTGTCGGAATTCGAACTGGTTGAGGGATTCATCTCGTATCAGATGAAGGATTTTCGATAAGAAATAGATTATAGGATGTAGATTAGTACCCTGTAATACATAATTTACATATGCATATATATAATACTAAAATCCCATAAGTTACGGAGGAGTCTACGGAAGCTGTCAGGCAAAGGTAACAATAACAGATACGCTAAGATATAAATTTATTTATACACTGTCTATACAATAGGGGCAGTAAGACGTGTCTAGACTTTAAGGATGATAAGCAAATAATTTTTGACACAAAATGATAAGCAAAACTTTTTACATGCAGACACGGTCGAAGTCCAGACTCACTAATGCATCCTAACAACTATCAGTTAGACACACTAATGCAGACCTGGTTCGCTAAGACCACCGCTCTGATACCACATGTCATACCCCGTCTTAATCCATCTGGATGAAGTCACCAACATCTAGTCCCATTGCGATGATCGACTCCAAATAATGTCTTTAAAATGAGCAAATGCACAGCGGAAGATTTCTTTCATACCTGAGAATAAACATGCTTTAAAGTGTCAACCAAAAGGTTGCAGAGTTCATTAGTTTATCATAATCCATCATTTCCATAATTTTAATAGATCACAAGATTTCATTTATTCAATAATCATACACTCATAAGTGTTTAAAATTCATTCATATGGATTGAACACATGGTAACCGACATTAACAAAATGCATCTAGAATATCCCCAAAAATAAAATCGAAGTACTAAAGCAGTTCAAATTCTCTGACTGGGGCTTGTCATGGCCCATAGATCTATCTTTAGGATTCGCGTCAATTGGTGGCAATTATAATAAACACCAATTCTTAGGCTACCAAGTTCAACAAGGGCGATATAACATAAAGTAGTTTCGAATAAGTATTAGGCTTTGGTTATAACATAAAGTAGTTTGGTAATCATTTATAGAAACTAATGGAATCGTTAATTGGACTGGAAACATTAAAACAAACGTGAATTTCGTGATGAACGATTCATTTGACTTTTTTGACAATAAATTTTGACTCCAAAATTAGAGATCGATAGAAGGAATTGGAACCTCAATTTTTGCAGTTAGTTTGAGTAAACGAATGGTAACGAAATAGCATTACTGGATTTTGAATATTGATTCGATTTTTGATTTTTGCCAAAAAGTATAACACACAGAGGTGCCGACTGTTTTTCAGGAGGAAAAAAATAAATATTTATGTTATCTCCTTTTTACGAATGGCTGGCTGGATATATCATCAATTGATTGAATGAATTAGTAGTAATAATTAACAAAATTTTGTTTTGTTGTGGTTGGAAGTTGACCGTAACTCATGAGCAGAGAAGAAAATCAAACAAAAAATAAAATAAATAAATGAATCAGATATAGCATAGGATTCGTTTTTTTTTTATATATTTATGTTAATTGATATAAATTTTACTATTAAATAATTATAGATATACTGATGATATTACAATTAATATTTGGTAGTATGAATAATGTTACTAATAGGTTACATCAATAATAAAAATAATTATGATAATCTTAATAATTTTAGTAATAGTGATATTACTAATAATAACAATATTAGTAATAATAGTAATTAATATTAGTAATAATATTTAAAAATTTTAT
Source organism: Rutidosis leptorrhynchoides (assembly GCF_046630445.1). Classification (NCBI taxonomy): domain Eukaryota; kingdom Viridiplantae; phylum Streptophyta; class Magnoliopsida; order Asterales; family Asteraceae; genus Rutidosis; species Rutidosis leptorrhynchoides. The sequence continues at coordinate 131,260,930 of NC_092334.1, forward strand.
AGTAACAATTTATAATAATAATTTTAATACTAATAAAATTAATGGTATCTATATCAATAATAATAATTGTTAAAGATAAAACCTAGTATTAATACTAATATTAATCATAATAACTAAAGTTATAATTTTTCTACTAGTTATAATAAGAATGATATTAATAATGATAATAATAATGTAAATAATAATAATATTACAACAAATCAAATGTATCAGATTTCACACACACACACACACATATATATATATATATATATATATGTATTTATATATATATATATATATATATATATATATATATATATATATATATATGTATATATATATATATGTATATATATATATGTACATATATATATATATATATATGTATATATATATATATATATATATATATATATATATATATATATATATATATATATATATATATATATATATATATAGTAATACTAACAATACTGATATTAAGGTTAATATTTATGAAAGTAATAATTTTAATATAACAACTATAGTTTAACTTGTATTATATTATTATTATCGAATATTTATTATTTATTTATAAACTTTATATGTATTAAAATATACACCTAATAATAATTATACACAGAAATCATATATATTTATATATGTATAGATTCATTTTAGTTTACTCTTAATTATTTTGTATCTTATTTTACATGCTTAATTTTAATGTTTATATTTTATAATTTCACTTTATTATAAACATATTTACATTTATATATGTATACATATTTATTTACAACAATTGTTCGTGAATCGTCGAGAAATGCCAAAGGTCAAATGCATTCATGAAAAAAAAAATATAGTTCAAACATTTTGGGATTTGGTTTAATAGACTTTGCTTATCGTGTCAGAATTCATAATAAGATTAAGTTTAAATTTGGTCAGAAATTTCCGGGTCGTCACAAATTATATGTTTGCCGACTTGCTACTAACAAGCGTACCCGTCATCGGAGGAATTTCACCACGGTCCACTAAATCTTGAAAAAAAACTTTATGAACCATATTCGACGAACCACCTTCACCTTCATTCCGAGGCGCACCCTGATCAACCACCGAATTCTTTTTTTTCTTGTTCTTCTTTGGCCATTTTTGAATAGAACAACTTACTTCCTCAACCCCTATAGCACTATTAACAGACTGATTGCAAGGGACTAAAGTGACCGGGTCATCAACTGAAGAGTCGATCATGTTTGGGACCAATATAACCGGAACAGTAGAACCCGAAGGCTCGGCCACAAGATCATCACCAACAGCAGAAGGTACCGAATCTAATACACTTTTATGATGAAGCTCTGGGCTGTTTGAAATATCAACATCAATACTCTCAAACTGAATGTTGGTACCAAGATTACCTTCATCAACTTCCACATCCACTTCGACCTCAGTATTATTATCATGTTCGTCAACAGCACATCTCAAACCCTAGGCAACAAGCGCCTCTTGAGCTTTCTCCATGTGTTGAGCGTAAAAAGGATGACCCCCCATGATTATTCGGTTAGAAATAGAAAGGAGGTCGATGGGAAACTCATCGGACAACAAAGCACTAAAATCTGGTAGTGAACTAACTTCATTAACCCAAACTTGGGAAGTCGAGTAAACGTCATCTTCAAGATCCACATGAACCAATTCATGTAAATGCTTGACGGCCGTTGATTTGACGAAAGCATAGGATGAACCAACGTTACCAAGATTAACCGAAGACTTAGCAATCGAGATAACATCAAGAAACAGGGACCCAATTTTCTTAGAATTCTCGGCAGAAGTATACGTAACCGGATTACCTTTGATTTCCAACCAAACAAAACGGAAAAAGTTGCGAGCCAAAATTTTGAATGGGGTTACAATACAGAAGTCACCATCATTAGCCTCAAGCACCCGTTTAAACCCATCTAAATCTGTTAGGTGCTAAAGTGGTGGCCTAACTATATATTATATACCGGGAAATATTGGTTAATTTACACTTTCTGAAAACTTTTTTTTTTAATAAAATACACTATTGTAAAAAGAAATCGAGATTTTACTCCATCCATTTCAACGAACTCGAGCACAAATTGGTTGAACTTGTTGTGACTAGATTTTCCAATGGCCAAAAACTTGGTATATATACTCAGTGGCAGATCTAGGATTGGTAGTGACTGGTGTCACTAGTTAAAACCAAAAAAAAATAAAAAAAAATCTACTAGATGTCTTATTTCAGTGATGTCACATTGTCACTCATAAAAATTTACACTATCTAGTGCTATCACAAGTTAAAAACTCAAAAAATTCCCACTACATCGTGTATTTCATTGGTGTTCTGTGCTACAACTCATTACTAAATAGGTCTGCCCTATATATAGTTGACCATTGGCTTAAATAAGTTTGAACAATTCATCTTTGAACTCCGGTTTGGTTGAACTCAAACTGACCATTGTTTATCGATATGTTTGTTTATGAACCTGTGCATTGAGTTTAAGCGAGTTCGAACACGGATTTGTTGAACTCGAACAATCCATACTAGTATACCGCTATTGTTGTCTATAAACTCCTATTTAGTTCAAACGGCTTCGAACACACATTGGTGGAACTCAAACGATTCATTGCTTACCAATTTTTTTGTCTATAAAACGTATTGAGGTTGAATGAGTTCGAACACGAATTGGTCAAAGTCAGACAATCCATTGCGACAACAAACAAGCTAGAAATCAAGTTCGAACATCTGGTGTTTGAAGTCGTTCGAAACCAATTTTAAAGTATGTATACAAAATTTTCAGCCACGGTCTAGAAGAACCGACTTACCACGAGTGCAACCAATTGGTGATTGTTTTATTATATAATGCATTACCTTATTATATCAGATGATGAGGTAACCGCGCGTTTCGGCGATGAAGTTTTTGCAATACTGATTTCAAATGTTTTATGGAGGTGTGTTGTTTAATTACATATGTTATATATATATATATATATATATGTTATATATATATATATATATATATATATATATATATATATATATATATATATATATATATATATATATATATATATATATATATATATATATATATATATATATATATATATATATATATATATATATATATATAACGGTGTGGCATAATTGTTACATATATGAGATCATTTTTGAACAAAACATATTGGTAAAAAATGTTTGTTGGTATTTGTAATGTCTAATGTACAATAAGCACCCTCATTAAATGTTGATTACAATATTAGTTAGTTTTTTTAAAATCCTAATAGATCAAAATAAATTTAAGTGTTACACTATGATTATTATTAAAGTAGTTCTTGTGAACAAATACAAGTACTAAAAGAATTTTAGAAAATATGGTAAACAAAAAAGGTCATTTAAGGAAATATAATAAATTTGGGTTACCTAAAAGGAAAAAATGAGTTGAAACTTTGGCTTACACTGTTATAATGAGTCGAAACTTTGGTTTACACTGTAATTATGAATTGAAACCAATACATATTATGTAAAAAAAAAGTGTGAACAATAAATGGACGAATAAGAGTGCTCGAAAGACTCTTGTTATTAGTATATAGTATAATATAATATATAGTATAGTTATGTATGTTGTTGGTATTAAGTCTGTGAATTGTAATACTGGTGATCTTGTTTCAAAAGTTGTGTTAAACAAGGAAGGTATTAATAAGTCTTCTACACCTTCTGCTTCGATTTCTGTCATGAATAAGTGTTTGCGCTTAATGGCCAGTGGGGTTGAATTACGGTTTGGGTCAATAGATGTGGGTTCTCTTTATGTGTGTGATGATACATTAGGTAATGGGCCTGTTTTGGTACAGACAAAGACTTTAGATGATGGGCCCATTAGGGATCTTGTTTTGGTTGAAAACGTTATACAGGAGGACGACAATGCTAGTGTTTCTTTGTCAAAACCCTCTTTCGTTGAAAGATTAGATAATGCCATGAAGAAGAAAAAATTGAAACATGTGGGTGTGTCGGGTAGGCCTTTTGATGATAAGAACATTTCAAGAACGAGGAGAATGAAGCTTCTGATGAGGGTTAATTCTCTTTAAAAGATAGCGTAAATGATCTTGAATGTGGTTAGGCGATCCAAAAACTTTATATTAATGCTAAGAATGATTGTCCTCCGGTTTGTGAACAGGGTGGTTTTTTCATGAGTATGTAGAACAAGGATTTCTGTGGAGTGTGGAGTAAATGACACTCGTATTGGTGAGTCTTCTTCTAACATCGCCTCGTATAACATTACTTCACGGAATGGTAAAGGGCTACATATCGACAAGGTAAATGGAATTACAAATCGTCCGGAGAGGAGGAATGGTAAAAAAGTTTCTTAACATGTGTTTTCTTTGTTTATGTTTTTTTTTTTTTTTTTTTTTTTGGTTTTGAATTTGGTAGAATTCTTTGAGGACGTTTGTTAGAATTTAGTTTAGTTTTGTATGATGTGATAGTTTTTGTGCTCGGTTCAGTGGCGAAGCCACATAGAATTTAGGTGGGTCAATTGACCCCACTCAGTAAAAAATTGGGCCTCTTGTTATATATTAAAAATTGGGTACCGTTTTTGAAATAGGTGTATTGACACCATCTAATTTTATCAAAGACCCCATTACTCCTCTAACCCATTACTGAACCCTAATTTCTTCAGTCGCCACCTCTTTTTCCTGCTATTTCCTTCCCTTCGACGGTTTGTTAGCTTCGTTATGTTCTCCTCACCGGCCACCGGTATCTCGCCGGTGGTCTGGTTTTAATTAATTGCTTAGTGTTTTGAATAATGGTTCATCGCTATCCTCATCTCCGGTGACGGTTTTTACCTGATTAGCTTCTCAGGTCATAAGATCGGTCTCCAGGCGACGATCTTGTTTGGGTTACCTCGGGATCTGGCTTCCGGTTTCTTGTCTTAGGGTTGAATGTTGTAGTGACCCGAACTTTTCCATGTTTATATATATTAATTGAGATTGATATTTACATGATTAAATATTTCCAACATGTTAAGCAATCAAACTTGTTAAGACTTGATTAATTGAAATATGTTTCATATAGACAATTGACCACCCAAGTTGACCGGCGATTCACGAACGTTAAAACTTGTAAAAACGACATGACGATATATATATGGATATACATATGGTTAACATGAGATTATGATAAGTAAGTATCTCCATAAGTATATTAACAATGAGTTATATACATATAAACAAGACTATTAACTTAAGGATTTCGAAACGAGACATATATGTAACGATTATCGTTGTAACGAAATTTAAATGTATATATATCATATTAAGATATATTAATATATCATAATATCATGATAATATAATAATTTAACATCTCATTAGATATAATAAACAATGGGTTAACAACATTAATTGAGATCGTTAACTTAAAGGTTTCAAAACAACACTTACATGTAACGACTAACGATGACTTAACGACTCAGTTAAAATGCATATACAAGTAGTGTATTTAGATGTATTAAAATACTTTTGGAAGACTTCAAGACTTATATCAAAACACTCATACTTAACGAAAATGGTTACAGTTACTTTTCCATTCTTTTCTTTCATCAAGAATTCTAGTCGTATTCTTACCCGTATTATACACAGCTTCAAAACGCACTTACTATGAGTATATACCAATAGGAACTAGCATGGGATTCCACTCTTGATTATGTCATTTATGACTAATCAATTTTAACTTCTACCATGAGCTAGTCAACTAACTAGAACTCCTTTTAACCCCACTCACCACTCACCAATTACCACTCATCATTCACTCCATTTCACTTCCAATTCTCTTTCTAATTCTCTCTCAACACACACACACTATTATGAACGTATTTTTCCAGTAGTTAATCATCATCTTCATCAAAAATCACTTCAAGAATCAAGCTATAATCATCATAGGAAGAACACTTCAAGAACACTTCAAAAATCCCTTCAAGTTTACTAATTTACTTCCAAGCTTTCTAATCCATTCCAAGTAATCATCTAAGATCAAGAAACCTTTGTTATATACAGTAGGTTATCTTTCTTATTCAAGGTAATATTCATATTCAAACTTTGATTCAATTTCTATAACTATAAACTATCTTAATTCGAGTAAAAATCTTACTTGAACTTGTTTTTGTGTCATGATCCTACTTCAAGAACTTTCAAGCCATCCAAGATCCTTTGAAGCTAGATCACTTCTTGTCACTTTCAGTAGGTTTACCTACTAAACTTGAGGTAGTAATGATGTTCATAACATCATTCGATTCATATATATAAAACTATCTTATTCGAAGGTTTAAACTCGTAATCACTAGAACATAGTTTAGTTAATTCTAAACTTGTTCGCAAACAAAAGTTAATCCTTCTAACTTGAGTTTTAAAATTAACTACACACATGTTCTATATCTATATGATATGCTAACTTAATGATTTAAAACCTGAAAACACGAAAAACACCGTAAAACCGGATTTACGCCGTCGTAGTAACACCGCGGGCTGTTTTGGGTTAGTTAATTAAAAACTATGATAAACTTTGATTTAAAAGTTGTTATTCTGAGAAAATGATTTTTATTATGAACATGAAACTATACCCAAAAATTATGGTTAAACTCAAAGTGGAAGTATGTTTTCTAAAATGGTCATCTAGACGTCGTTCTTTCGACTGAAATGACTACCTTTACAAAAATGACTTGTAACTTATTTTTTCGACTATAAACCTATACTTTTCTGTTTAGATTCATAAAATAGAGTTCAATATGAAACCATAGCAATTTGATTCACTCAAAACGGATTTAAAATGAAGAAGTTATGGGTAAAACAAGATTGGATAATTTTTCTCATTTTAGCTACGTGAAAATTGGTAACAAATCTATTCCAACCATAACTTAATCAACTTGTATTGTATATTATGTAATCTTGAGATACCATAGACACGTATACAATGTTTCGACCTATCATGTCGACACATCTATATATATTTCGGAACAACCATAGACACTCTATATGTGAATGTTGGAGTTAGCTATACAGGGTTGAGGTTGATTCCAAAATATATATAGTTTGTTGTGATCAATACTGAGATACGTATACACTGGGTCGTGGATTGATTCAAGATAATATTTATCGATATATTTCTGTACATCTAACTGTGAACAACTAGTTGTAGGTTACTAACGAGGACAGCTGACTTAATAAACTTAAAGCATCAAAATATATTAAAAGTGTTGTAAATATATTTTAAACATACTTTGATATATATGTATATTTTGTTATAGGTTCGTGAATCAACCAGTGGCCAAGTCTTACTTCCCAACGAAGTAAAAATCTGTGAAAGTGAGTTATAGTCCCACTTTTAAAATCTAATATTTTTGGGATGAGAATACATGCAGGTTTTATAAATGATTTACAAAATAGACACAAGTACGTGAAACTACATTCTATGGTTGAATTATCGAAATCTAATATGCCCCTTTTTATTAAGTCTGGTAATCTAAGAATTAGGGAACAGACACCCTAATTGACGCGAATCCTAAAGATAGATCTATTGGGCCTAACAAACCCCATCCAAAGTACCGGATGCTTTAGTACTTCGAAATTTATATCATATCCGAAGGGTGTCCCGGAATGATGGGGATATTCTTATATATATGTATCTTGTTAATGTCGGTTACCAGGTGTTCACCATATGAATGATTTTTATCTCTATGTATGGGATGTGTATTGAAATATGAAATCTTGTGGTCTATTGTTACGATTTGATATATATAGGTTAAACCTATAACTCACCAACATTTTTGTTGACATTTAAAGCATGTTTATTCTCAGGTCAATACTAAGAGCTTCCGCTGTTGCATACTAAAATAAGGACAAGATTTGGAGTCCATGTTTGTATGATATTATGTAAAAACTGCATTCAAGAAACTGATTTCGATGTAACATATTTGTATTGTAAACCATTATGTAATGGTCGTGTGTAAACAGGATATTTTAGATTATCATTATTTGATAATCTACGTAAAGCTTTTTAAACCTTTATTTATAAAATAAAGGTTATGGTTTGTTTTAAAAATGAATGCAGTCTTTGAAAAACGTCTCATATAGAGGTCAAAACCTCGCAACGAAATCAATTAATATGGAACGTTTTTAATCAATAAGAACGGGACATTTCAGTTGGTATCCGAGCATTGGTCTTAGAGAACCAGAAAATTTGCATTAGTGTGTCTTATCGAGTTTGTTAGGATGAATTAGTGAGTCTGGACTTCGACCGTGTTTTCTTTAAAAATGATTGCTTAACATTTTTGTTGGAAACTATATATTTTTAACATGTGAATAATAAAACGGTTAAGTAAAAGAGAATCCTCAACCAACCGACCAAGGTTAATTATGGTCAATGGTGTTTCCGCCAAGGAAGCAAAATATTGGGAGGATTACCAATTCTCCGATGAATCGGATTCCGACGAGAATTTCGATGATGTTATAGAAATTACCCCAACTGAATTTAAAAAGGCAAAAGAAAATAATAAGGGAAAGGGCATAAAAATAGAGAAATCTAATTCCAACCCCGATGAACTTTATATGTATCGTCAACCCCCGAAGTCCTTAAGTTGTAACAATGACCCGGGAACCTCTAAACCACAAGGTTTTTCTAAACCAATGTGGACAACGACGGCTCGTATTAGGGGAACATCATATATCCCTAGAAACTTGGCAAAACGAACCAAAACCGAACAAGAAGAAACGAGCGAGTCGGAATAAGATAGTTGTATTCGTGTGGTGTAATATATGTAATATAGTGTGCTTATGCTTTATGATATATGTAAAAATTGCTTGTATGCAACATAAAGAAGCATGTTATGCTTATGGGTTAGTAATGTTCACTTCTCACCAAAGTGAGAACAAGAACATCGGGCTACAACTATTAAACAAAACGTTCCCACAAGTGACGGAGTCGGTAATTGGGGTAAGAAATGAGGTTTTTAGGTTATTACGAGACTGTTGGTCATTACGTAACCCTCGTCCCTTTGACGATGTTACAACACGCTGTCTTATCAATGGCCATAACGGTTATGTTCCACAAGACCAAGGATGGGAAGTAGTCCTAGTAAAACCAGAATGCATGACTTGTTTCTGGACGTATGAATTACGTGTCTTTATTGCCTTTGCTGAACGACTTGTGTACTAACTAGAATTATCTTCACAACTATCTTGTATCAAAGTTATTGTGTGCTATATTTCATGCTTTATGTAAAATAAGCGGTATTGTAAGTTTGTAAAATATTGTATAAAAGTTTGAACGCGAAATATTATTACAATCAGTTTTTCATATAGAATTGTAGTAGTTGAATTGTATATTAGCTACTAAGTATGAACTTAACGGGTAGGTACTACCCGAATTTAAACTTATAAAACGCTAATATGAAGAAAAAGCTTTTATAAATGAGTTCATATTATGCTACGAAATACTATTAACTACTCTTAATATTCTGTATGATTAACTTGTTCCATTTGACTATTTTGAAGGAAATGGCACCGACTACTCGACACACCGTGAATATGAATGAAGAGGAATTCCGTACTTTTCTAGCTTCAAACATAGCCGCAGTACAGGCTGTGCTACATACCAACAATAACCTTGGATCTGGCAGTACAGGAAATCGTGTAGGATGCACCTACAAAGAATTCACTGCCTGCAAACCTTTGGAATTTGATCGAACCAAAGGACCGATAGGATTGAAACGGTGGACCGAGAAGGTCGAATCGGTGTTTGCCATAAGTAAGTGTACTGAAGAGGACAAAGTGAAGTACGCTACGCATACCTTCACAGGTTCTGCATTTACATGGTGGAATACCTATCTAGAGCAAGTAGGACAAGACGATGCGTACGCACTACCATGGTCAGCATTCAAGCACTTGATGAACGAGAAGTACCGTCCCAGAACCGAGGTCAATAAGCTCAAGACAGAACTTAGAGGGTTACGAACCCAAGGATTTGATATTACCACGTACGAAAGACGATTCACAGAATTGTGCCTATTGTGTCCGGGAGCATTCGAAGATGAGGAAGAGAAGATCGACGCGTTTGTGAAAGGATTACCGGAAAGAATCCAAGAAGATATAAGTTCACACGAGCCCGCCTCCATACAACAGGCATGTAGAATGGCTCACAAACTAGTGAACCAGATTGAAGAAAGAATTAAAGAACAGACTGCTGAAGAGGCCAATGTAAAGCAAGTCAAAAGAAAGTGGGAGGAAAACGGTGATAAGAATCACCAATACAACAACAACAGCAATTACAACAATAATCGCAACAATTATCCCAACAATCGCAACATCAATTGCAACTATAACAAACGGCCCAACAACAACAACAACAACAACAACAACAACTACAACAATCATCCCAACAACAATAATAACCGCAACAACAACAACAATCAGAAGCAGCTATGCCAAAGGTGTGAAAAGTATCACTCGGGGTTCTGCACTAAAATTTTGCAACAAGTGTAAAAGAAATGGTCATAGCGCGGCGAAGTGTGAGGTCTACGGACCAGGGGTTAATAGAACGAAAGAAACAAATGGTGTCGGAACGAGTAATGGCGGAGCAAGTAGTGTCGGAGCAAGTTATGCCAATGTAGTTTGTTATAAATGTGGAAAACCGGGCCACATTATTAGAAATTACCCAAACCAGGAGAACACGAATGGACAAGGCCGCGTAAGAGTTTTCAATATTAATGCGGCATAGGCACAGGAAGACCCGGAGCTTGTTACGGGTACGTTTCTTATTGACAATAAATCTGCTTACGTTTTATTTGATTCGGGTGCGGATAGAAGCTATATGAGTAGAGATTTTTGTGCTAAATTAAGTTGTACATTGACGCCTTTGGATAGTAAATTTTTACTCGAATTAGCAAATGGTAAATTAATTTCAGCAGATAATATATGTCGGAATCGAGAAATTAAACTGGTTAGCGAAACATTTAAGATTGATTTGATACCAGTAGAGTTAGGGAGTTTTGATGTGATAATCGGTATGAACTGGTTGAAAGAAGTGAAAGCAGAGATCATTTGTTACAAAAATGCAATTCGCATTATACGAGAAAAAGGAAAACCCTTAATGGTGTACGGAGAAAAGGGCAACACGAAGCTACATATTATTAGTAATTTGAAGGCACAAAAACTAATAAGAAAAGGTTGCTATGCTGTTCTAGCACACGTCGAGAAAGTACAAACTGAAGAAAAGAGCATCAATGATGTTCCCATTGCAAAAGAATTTCCCGATGTATTTCCGAAAGAATTACCGGGATTACCCCCACAGCGATCCGTTGAATTTCAAATAGATCTTGTACCAGGAGCTGCACCAATAGCTCGTGCTCCTTACAGACTCGCACCCAGCGAGGTGAAAGAACTGCAAAGCCAATTACAAGAACTTTTAGAGCGTGGTTTCATTCGACCAAGCACATCACCGTGGGGAACTCCTGTTTTGTTTGTCAAGAAGAAAGATGGTACATTCAGGTTGTGTATCGACTACCGAGAGTTGAACAAACTTACCATCAAGAACCGCTACCTACTACCGAGAATCGACGACTTATTTGATCAACTACAAGGCTCGTCTGTTTATTCAAAGATTGACTTACGTTCCGGGTATCATCAAATGCGGGTGAAAGAAGATGATATTCCAAAGACTGCTTTCAGAACACGTTACGGTCATTACGAGTTTATGGTCATGCCGTTTGGTTTAACTAATGCACCAGCTATGTTCATGGACCTTATGAACCGAGTGTGTGGACCATACCTTGACAAGTTTGTCATTGTTTTCATTGATGACATACTTATTTACTCAAAGAATGATCAAGAACACGGTGAACATTTGAGAAAGGTGTTAGAAGTATTGAGGAAGGAAGAATTGTACGCTAAGTTTTCAAAGTGTGCATTTTGGTTGGAAGAAGTTCAATTCCTCGGTCACATAGTGAACAAAGAAGGTATTAAGGTGGATCCGGCAAAGATAGAAACTGTTGAAAAGTGGGAAACCCCGAAAACTTCGAAACACATACGCCAGTTTTTAGGACTAGCTGGTTACTACAGAAGGTTCATCCAAGACTTTTCCAGAATAGCAAAACCCTTGACTGCATTAACGCATAAAGGGAAGAAATTTGAATGGAATGATGAACAAGAGAAAACGTTTCAGTTATTGAAGAAAAAGCTAACTACGGCACCTATATTGTCATTGCCTGAAGGGAATGATGATTTTGTGATTTATTGTGATGCATCAAAGCAAGGTCTCGGTTGTGTATTAATGCAACGAACGAAGGTGATTGCTTATGCGTCTAGACAATTGAAGATTCACGAACAAAATTATACGACGCATAATTTGGAATTAGGCGCGGTTGTTTTTGCATTAAAGACTTGGAGGCACTACTTATATGGGGTCAAAAGTATTATATATACCGACCACAAAAGTCTTCAACACATATTTAATCAGAAACAACTGAATATGAGGCAGCGTAGGTGGATTGAATTATTGAATGATTACGACTTTGAGATTCGTTACCACCCGGGGAAGGCAAATGTGGTAGCCGATGCCTTGAGCAGGAAGGACAGAGAACCCATTCGAGTAAAATCTATGAATATAATGATTCATAATAACCTTACTACTCAAATAAAGGAGGCGCAACAAGGAGTTTTAAAAGAGGAAAATTTAAAGGATGAAATACCCAAAGGATCGGAGAAACATCTTAATATTCGGGAAGACGGAACCCGGTATAGGGCTGAAAGGATTTGGGTACCAAAATTTGGAGATATGAGAGAAATGGTACTTAGAGAAGCTCATAAAACCAGATACTCAATACATCCTGGAACGGGGAAGATGTACAAGGATCTCAGAAAATATTTTTTGTGGCCGGGTATGAAAGCCGATGTTGCTAAATACGTAGGAGAATGTTTGACGTGTTTTAAGGTCAAAGCTGAGCATCAGAAACCATCAGGTCTACTTCAACAACCCGAAATCCCGGAATGGAAATGGGAAAACATTACCATGGATTTCATCACTAAATTGCCAAGGACTGCAAGTGGTTTTGATACTATTTGGGTAATAGTTGATCGTCTCACCAAATCAGCACATTTCCTGCCAATAAGAGAAGATGACAAGATGGAGAAGTTAGCACGACTGTATTTGAAGGAAGTCATCTCCAGACATGGAATACCAATCTCTATTATCTCTGATAGGGATGGCAGATTTATTTCAAGATTCTGGCAGACATTACAGCAAGCATTAGGAACTCGTCTAGACATGAGTACTGCCTATCATCCACAAACTGATGGGCAGAGCGAAAGAACGATACAAATGCTTGAAGACATGCTACGAGCATGTGTTATTGATTTCGGAAACAGTTGGGATCGACATCTACCATTAGCAGAATTTTCCTACAACAACAGCTACCATTCAAGCATTGAGATGGCGCCGTTTGAAGCACTTTATGGTAGAAATTGCAGGTCTCCGATTTGTTGGAGTGAAGTGGGGGATAGACAGATTACGGGTCCGGAGATTATACAAGAAACTACCGAGAAGATCATCCAAATTCAACAACGGTTGAAAACCGCCCAAAGTCGACAAAAGAGCTACGCTGACATTAAAAGAAAAGATATAGAATTTGAAATTGGAGAGATGGTCATGCTTAAAGTTGCACCTTGGAAAGGTGTTGTTCGATTTGGTAAACGAGGGAAATTAAATCCAAGGTATATTGGACCATTCAAGATTATTGATCGTGTCAGACCAGTAGCTTACCGACTTGAGTTACCTCAACAACTCGCGGCTGTACATAACAATTTCCACATCTCGAATTTGAAGAAATTTTTTGCTAAAGAAGATCTCACTATTCCGTTAGATGAAATCCAAATCAACGAAAAACTCCAATTCATCGAAGAACCCGTCGAAATAATGGATCGTGAGGTTAAAAGACTTAAGCAAAACAAGATACCAATTGTTAAGGTTCGATGAAATGCTCGTAGAGGACCTGAGTTCACCTGGGAGTGTGAAGATCAGATGAAGAAGAAATACCCGCATCTATTTCCAGAAGATTCATCAACACCTTCAACAGCTTAAAATTTCGGGACGAAATTTATTTAACGGGTAGGTACTGTAGTGACCCGAACTTTTTCATGTTTATATATATTAATTGAGATTGATATTTACATGATTAAATGTTTCCAACATGTTAAACAATCAAACTTGTTAAGACTTGATTAATTGAAATATGTTTCATATAGACAATTGACCACCCAAGTTGACCGGCGATTCACGAACGTTAAAACTTGTAAAAACGACATGACGATATATATATGGATATACATATGGTTAACATGAGATTATGATAAGTAAGTATCTCCATAAGTATATTAACAATGAGTTATATACATATAAACAAGACTACTAACTTAAGGATTTCGAAACGAGACATATATGTAACGATTATCGTTGTAACGACATTTAAATGTATATATATCATATTAAGATATATTAATATATCATAATATCATGATAATATAATAATTTAACATCTCATTAGATATAATAAACAATGGGTTAACAACATTAATTGAGATCGTTAACTTAAAGGTTTCAAAACAACACTTACATGTAACGACTAACGATGACTTAACGACTCAGTTAAAATGTATATACAAGTAGTGTATTTAGATATATTAAAATACTTTTGGAAGACTTCAAGACATATATCAAAACACTCATACTTAACGAAAATGGTTACAGTTACTTTTCCATTCTTTTCTTTCATCAAGAATTCTAGTCGTATTCTTACCCGTATTATACACAGCTTCAAAACGTACTTACTATGAGTATATACCAATAGGAACTAGCATGGGATTCCACTTTTGATTATGTCATGTATGACTAATCAATTTTAACTTCTACCATGAGATAGTCAACTAACTAGAACTCCTTTTAACCCCACTCACCACTCACCAATTACCACTCATCATTCACTCCATTTCACTTCCAATTCTCTTTCTAATTCTCTCTCAACACACACACACACACTATTATGAACGTATTTTTCCAGTAGTTAATCATCATCTTCATCAAAAATCACTTCAAGAATCAAGCTATAATCATCATAGGAAGAACACTTCAAGAACACTTCAAAAATCCCTTCAAGTTTACTAATTTACTTCCAAGCTTTCTAATCCATTCCAAGTAATCATCTAAGATCAAGAAACCTTTGTTACATACAGTAGGTTATCTTTCTTATTCAAGGTAATATTCATATTCAAACTTTGATTCAATTTCTACAACTATAAACTATCTTAATTCGAGTAAAAATCTTACTTGAACTTGTTTTTGTGTCATGATCCTACTTCAAGAACTTTCAAGCCATCCAAGATCCTTTGAAGCTAGATCATTTCTTGTCACTTCCAGTAGGTTTACCTACTAAACTTGAGGTAGTAATGATGTTCATAACATCATTCGATTCATATATATAAAACTATCTTATTCGAAGGTTTAAACTCGTAATCACTAGAACATAGTTTAGTTAATTCTAAACTTGTTCGCAAACAAAAGTTAATCCTTCTAACTTGACTTTTAAAATTAACTACACACATGTTCTATATCTATATGATATGCTAACTTAATGATTTAAAACCTGGAAACACGAAAAACACCGTAAAACCGGATTTACGCCGTCGTAGTAACACCGCGGGCTGTTTTGGGTTAGTTAATTAAAAACTATGATAAACTTTGATTTAAAAGTTGTTATTCTGAGAAAATGATTTTTATTATGAACATGAAACTATATCCAAAAATTATGGTTAAACTCAAAGTAGAAGTATGTTTTCTAAAATGGTCATCTAGACGTCGTTCTTTCGACTGAAATGACTACCTTTACAAAAATGACTTGTAACTTATTTTTCAGACTATAAACCTATACTTTTCTGTTTAGATTCATAAAATAGAGTTCAATATGAAACCATAGCAATTTGATTCACTCAAAACGGATTTAAAATGAAGAAGTTATGGGTAAAACAAGATTGGATAATTTTTCTCATTTTAGCTACGTGAAAATTGGTAACAAATCTATTCCAACCATAACTTAATCAACTTGTATTGTATATTATGTAATCTTGAGATACCATAGACACGTATACAATGTTTCGACCTATCATGTCGACACATCTATATATATTTCGGAACAACCATAGACACTCTATATGTGAATGTTGGAGTTAGCTATACAGGGTTGAGGTTGATTCCAAAATATATATAGTTTGAGTTGTGATCAATACTGAGATACGTATACACTGGGTCGTGGATTGATTCAAGATAATATTTATCGATATATTTCTGTACATCTAACTGTAGACAACTAGTTGTAGGTTACTAACGAGGACAGCTGACTTAATAAACTTAAAACATCAAAATATATTAAAAGTGTTGTAAATATATTTTAAACATACTTTGATATATATGTATATATTGTTATATGTAACATCCCGCATTTTTCCATTTAATTTATTTTAACACCGTCTTTTTTTTAATAAAATCTTTCGTCATTTAATTTGGTATCTTTCGTTAACTAACGTTCATAATATCCTCGTTATTTAATTATAACGTCACCCGTTTACTCGAGCGTTTTAAAATATTCGTTTGGTTATTTTCCGCACCCGACTACAAACTCGAGGGACTAAAATTGACACGGGGCAAACTAGTTGACTAGGTCACCTAGTCTACCCCAATCACCACCATTCAATCACCTCCATCTTTCTCTCTTTCTCTCTAGCAAGAACACACACACAAACACCCAATTCAAACATTCATCATCTAAATTCGGATCGGGAAGCAAACTTCAAAACAAATTACATATTCGTGATCCTCTCATCATTCTCTACGATTTGATACTAACTACACCGAGTTTGGGTAACTTTCTAAAAACACTAAATTTCTCTAAATTCGTTTTATATACTTGAAATTGTGTTAGTTAGTGTCTATGGCTCGTGTCTAGCATGAATATATGAATTACTTGCTCGATTTGTTATTTTGAGTAACTAGTTTGAACATTCGAAATGGGTTTGCTTAATCTTGCATTTTGGAAGATTAAATGTTGTTTGATTGTTAAAGTTCATGTTTTAATTGTGTTACTAGTATCACTAGCTTCGTTTTGATGTGTAGGTTGATTTGTAAAACTTCATAAACTTGATTAGTGATTTTGGTGATTTTGGATTAGGGTTTGATAAGCTTTATATGAACTTTTGGTGCATCAAATGCTATGAATTGTTGTTGATAAGTGTTTAGTTTCAATGTGTGTTTGATTACCTTCGAAACGGCATATCATACATGTAAATTGGTTGCCCGAATCATGAAATGCGTTTTTAGAACTTGAAACTTTGATTATGAACGTTTAATGCGGTTTTTGGTTGTTTAAAGTGAAAGTTTGATTGATGATATGTGTTTAGTTGCATTCCTCGTCAAAATACCTTTCCAATGATGTATGATAGGCGTTATAAGTGTTTGCGGGTCAAGTTTTGTGTTAAAATTGATTTTGGCTCGTGCATAGTTTTGCAAAACAGAAACAGACCTGCACAGATGGTGGCGCGGCGCGCCCCATCCCCGCGCGGCGCGCAGATGTACCTGGTCAGATTCTGACCTCCTCGTCCCATTTCACGTGAAATGTTTGATGACCTACGGACCTCCGATTCACATGAAACTTGTTCTAATATACTTGTATATGAATAATTAGCATAGAAAAATAGTCCGGGACCCGACCCGAACATGTTGACTTTTTCGTTGACTTTGACCCGACCAAGTTTGACTTTTTGTCAAACTTAACCAATTAATTATGCAATCTTCCTAACATGCTTTTATACTTGTATCTTGCATGAAACTTGACAATTTGCTTCACATGCTATATTAATCGAGTCGTATTGAGCCATAGGACTAATTGAACATCCTTGACCCTTCGTGACTATCGTTATTGATACAACCTAATTGTTTAGGTCGAGACTAGCATTGTTCCTTGCACGTTTACTTGTTGAAGTACTATTTCACTCTTGCAATCAAAGGTGAGATCATAGTCCCACTTTTACTCTTTTTGAACTTATATTTGGGATGAGAAAACATAAACGATTCTTTTGAACTAAGTGAACACAAGAACGGGAAAACAAACATTCTACATACGAGTTTAGAACAAAAATCCTCAATTCGATTATCATTAGTTACACTTGCCGGGTGTAAGCGAGAACTTATGTTATATGGCCATATGGGTTGACAACCCTCATCTTTGACGGTTCGCTACCGTCTACGGATGAAATATATTTTCGAGAATCAGTGTTTGTTCTAGCACTATGGATGGGGTATACAATGGATGGAAATGTTAAGCTTTGATAATTGGGTGCTCGTGAAACAAACTTTTGGAATGTATTACTATTATTTCATTGATGCAAATCTTGTGGTTCACTTGTACTCACTTACTTAAACCTATGATTTCACCAACGTTTTCGTTGACAGATTTCTATGTTTTTCTCAGGTCTTGCACGATATGTGAAACATGCTTCCGCTTACTATTTGATACTTGCATCCGATGTCAAGTATACATGCATTTCATGGAGCGTCTTTTGACTTTACTTTAAACCGTGTCGCCTAGATTTCAATCGTACTTATAACGTTGTAACTTAACTTTTGGTTGAACAATTCTTGTAAACTTTGAAACAATCTTTATTTTGAAATGAAGGCGACATATTTTGGTCAAACGTTATCTTAAAGACTTATAATCAGGTAATGGGACCCACGTATCCGACGCCGTCACTTGACGATTTGTCGGGGTCGCTACAAGTGGTATCAGAGCCTTGGTTGTAGGGATTTAGAGTTCATTTGTGTCCACCCCGAGTCATAGGGTACATAGGTGAATCTAGACTACAACCGGCATATAGACTGAAGTAGGAATTACTTGACTATTTGTGCATTTATACTCGAACTTTTCTATCATATCTAACTCGTATTCGATCTTGATCTTACGTTGATAAATTTTGTTGACGCGCCACCTTGACTTTATAAAGTAATGTTAAATGCACATGTAAATCAGGGTAATATAATTTCCGGGATTATATTACGGTGATTCACATGGACGTTCCGACATTATGACGTAAAGAATTTAAGGCGAGTCAAGGAAAAATTTCCTCTCTATCCTTATTCCATACTCCGGTTGGTATTGTTGAAAATACTAACCAACGATATTCTTGTGTCATGAAGGAACAATGGCTCACCAAGGTCAACACAATACTCCTCTCGAAACCCTAGAACAAGCTCTTCAACGAATGATAACCACCGCCGTGGGTACGGCCGTGGCCGATCACTTTTCTAACAACAACAATCATGGAACCGGTAATTCAAACGAAGGTTGCTCCTACAAGAACTTCATGAAGTACAATCCTCCCACTTTCGATGGAACCGGGGGACCGGTTACTCTCACCCGACGGTTTGAACAAACAGAATCCGTTTTTAGCATAAGCGGTTGTCAGGACCAAGATAAGGTCAAGTTTTCCACCCTCACTCTTACCGGTATCGCTCTCTCATGGTGGAACACGTATGTACAATCAGTGGGTATCGATGAAGCCCTTACACTCTCTTGGACCGAATTAAGAGAAAGAATGATCACCGAATACTTCCCGCGCGATGAGACTCGAAGGCTCGAGCAAGGGCTAAGGAATTTAAGAACGGTCGGGAATGACCTCGGAGCTTATAATCAACGGTTTACCGAACTAGTCTCAATGTGTCCAAATCTCATGACTCCCGAATCCCTAAGAGTCGAACTTTACATGGATAGCCTCCCTAAGAGCATCCAACACGGGGTAATGGCATCCCAACCCACTAACCTACAAGAGGCTTTAACAATGGCCCGCCATACTTTAGACACGGCGAATGAAATGGAAACGCCGGCACCAATGGTCGAGAACCAATCTAGCGGCAATAAAAGAACATGGGAAGCCTCTCAATCAAGCAACCACAACAATAACAACAACCCCGCCAAGAAGCCTTTCACCTCCAACGACAAGAAAGGCTATGCCGGAAAACTACCTTTTTGTAACGAATGCCACAAGCATCACTTTGAAGGATGTGGCAGGTTTCGCCACCGGCGCCAAGGAAGTGGTCACATCGCCAAACATTGTGGAAGTGCCACCCCCGTCACTCGGAAGGGACCCAACACACAAAAGTCGGTCACTTGTTACGCATGTGGCCAAACGGGTCATTTTAGGAATGAATGCCCAAATAAGAAAATCAACCCCAACGCGCGCCGTTGAACCTTCGACATCGACACCAAGGATGCCCGGAACGACGATGGACTAGTAACGGGTACGTTTCTTCACAACAAACCGTATATTTCATACTTGTTCGATTCGATTACCGCTAGACGTTTTACAACCAAGACTTTGACTTGTACTCATTACCTTCCATTTTTTTCTCCCTAGATACTATTTAGGCGATTTAAGCGACCAACGGAAAAATATTGTATGCCTATAAATATTATCGGAGGATATACGTTAAGAAATTGAACTCGACACCAATAGAACTAAGGAACTCAAAACCTATTCATTAAGGAGAAATTGTTGCCCTACATTTATGTATAGATTATTGTGAACTAAGAAATTTTCGGTTGGAAACCGATACCCTCTCCCTCGCATCCATGACCTCATGATTATTTGCACGAATCTCGTATGTTCCAAATCGACCTCCGTTCCGGTTATCATCAATTGGGGGTTAAGTGAGACGATGTCTCCTAAGCCATTTTCTGAACTCGCGACGTTAGTTGTAAATCTCTCTTAGTACCGTTTGATTTATTTAGGACTCCGTCCGTATTCGTGAACCTCCTAAACCACGTATACAACTTATCTAGACTAATCTGTTATCGTATTTATAGATGACATCTTAACCTATTCAAGTAAAGAAGGAAAACGAACAACATCACCATCTTAAGCTCGAACTTTTGAGAAAAGAGCAACTCTATACCAAATTCTCCGAGTGAGAATTTCTGTTGAACGAAGTCCAATTTTCTAGACCATGATGTTAATGGTCAAGGCATTACAATCAATCTCGAAATCAAGCCACATGTAATCAGGAAACTCTACCAACTCGGACTTGTATTCGTAAAAAAAAAAAAAAAAAAAAAAAAAAAAAAATCTTAGATCTCGTCTGTTATTACCAAAGATTCATTTCTGACTTTTCTCGTGTTACCCGACTTTTAAACTCGTTAACTCACTAAGGGAAAACTTTAAACCTCTCCGTGTTCGAACCTTGAGCGTGATTCTTCACACCAACATTTCTAGCTAAATTCGTACAACACCAGATGGGACTCAAATATGGAAATATTTCTAGTTGGACGCCGAAAGGCATACTCCCTCGACTCGAAATCAACGGAACGGAAATTCGTTATTTTGCACGAAGAATTCAAATACTAAATTGTGGATCCGATCAGTATTCTCGTCATCACGTACCACACTACATACCTCTGTTATTTCACCGTTACCGTCTGATATTACTGGAAATTAAGATAACACACAATCCAACGATACTTCACTCTTCTTTGACTTAACGCCCTTGTGTTTCTGATAATCGGCCAACTATTATTCAACCCCGAACTATACAACTACGTGTACTATCTCGTTTCTCTTTCAGACTTCAACTTTTGACAACTAGAGGCACGTTATGGCAACCTCGAGATGCAAGCTCATCCTATTCTAAGTCCTCATTTCACTCCTATCTTTATCGCTCGCATTTCCGTTTAGAGAAACTCCTTGTAACATTTCTCCATGGATAGGGAAATTCCTCATATTACATTAGTATTCGCCACGAGGGTGAATAGTCCTAACGAACATATTTCGAACCCTAACTGACTTGTTCAAACATATCTTAAGAGATTCTATTCCAGTACGGTGTATCTTCGTCATTTATCCTGTATCGAAATACTCGTTTCACTTCTAGTGTTACAAGAAACCTTGGGAACTCGCTTAGACACATGTACCGCGTATCTCCCACAACCGACGAACCGAGCGAACGTACGATTCAATCTTAGAAAGACATGTTACAGACTGGTATTGTCACCTTTAGTAGTTCCTCTTACAACGACAGCTATCACTCGTATATTAACGCCGCACCTCCGAAACCCTATATGACCGCAAATGTCATACCCCTGTTCATTTAACCAAAGCATGTGGCAAGCAAATCACCGAATCCGAACCCCATCAAGAAACAACAATTGAGATCGTTCAAGTCCGAGAAGGGCTCGAGATGACCCGTAGTCGCCAGAAGAGTTACACCAAACTTAGATGAAAACCTCACAAATCCCAGTGTGTAACCACGTAATATTGAGAACCTGCACCTTGGAAGGGTGTAATCCGTTTCGGGAATCAGGGAAAGTTAAACCCGCGACATGTTAACCCTTTTGAAACCTTGGGGCGTATTGGAACCGCTTCCTATCGTTTAGAACTTCCGACTCAATTAAGTTTCCGTTTACCCTACATTTCGTGTAACAAACTTAGAAACGTGTCCTGCGGAACAGGAACGTGCAATCCTGCTATATACACCAACTATCGATGACAAACTTCTCTTCATAGGAAAACCAGTTGAAACCGGGGATCGTAAAACCAAACCTTAATACAACGTAAAACCCTGACTATCCAAATTCATGAGAACACTCAAGGACGTACCTACACTTATTCATATCATGAACAACGTAAAGTCTCGAGTAAGAGATATCGACTATTACTTCCAACTAAATTTCGGGACGAAATTTCTTTTGAGGTGTGGATAATGTAACATCCCGCATTTTTCCATTTAATTTATTTTAACACCGTCTTTTTTTTAATAAAATCTTTCGTCATTTAATTTGGTATCTTTCGTTAACTAACGTTCATAATATCCTCGTTATTTAATTATAACGTCACCCGTTTACTCGAGCGTTTTAAAATATTCGTTTGGTTATTTTCCGCACCCGACTACAAACTCGAGGGACTAAAATTGACACGGGGCAAACTAGTTGACTAGGTCACCTAGTCTACCCCAATCACCACCATTCAATCACCTCCATCTCTCTCTCTTTCTCTCTAGCAAGAACACACACACAAACACCCAATTCAAACATTCATCATCTAAATTCGGATCGGGAAGCAAACTTCAAAACAAATTACATATTCGTGATCCTCTCATCATTCTCTACGATTTGATACTAACTACACCGAGTTTGGGTAACTTTCTAAAAACACTAAATTTCTCTAAATTCGTTTTATATACTTGAAATTGTGTTAGTTAGTGTCTATGGCTCGTGTCTAGCATGAATATATGAATTACTTGCTCGATTTGTTGTTTTGAGTAACTAGTTTGAACATTCGAAATGGGTTTGCTTAATCTTGCATTTTGGAAGATTAAATGTTGTTTGATTGTTAAAGTTCATGTTTTAATTGTGTTACTAGTATCACTAGCTTCGTTTTGATGTGTAGGTTGATTTGTAAAACTTCATAAACTTGATTAGTGATTTTGGTGATTTTGGATTAGGGTTTGATAAGCTTTATATGAACTTTTGGTGCATCAAATGCTATGAATTGTTGTTGATAAGTGTTTAGTTTCAATGTGTGTTTGATTACCTTCGAAACGGCATATCATACATGTAAATTGGTTGCCCGAATCATGAAATGCGTTTTTAGAACTTGAAACTTTGATTATGAACGTTTAATGCGGTTTTTGGTTGTTTAAAGTGAAAGTTTGATTGATGATATGTGTTTAGTTGCATTCCTCGTCAAAATACCTTTCCAATGATGTATGATAGGCGTTATAAGTGTTTGCGGGTCAAGTTTTGTGTTAAAATTGATTTTGGCTCGTGCATAGTTTTGCAAAACAGAAACAGACCTGCACAGATGGTGGCGCGGCGCGCCCCATCCCCGCGCGGCGCGCAGATGTACCTGGTCAGATTCTGACCTCCTCGTCCCATTTCACGTGAAATGTTTGATGACCTACGGACCTCCGATTCACATGAAACTTGTTCTAATATACTTGTATATGAATAATTAGCATAGAAAAATAGTCCGGGACCCGACCCGAACATGTTGACTTTTTCGTTGACTTTGACCCGACCAAGTTTGACTTTTTGTCAAACTTAACCAATTAATTATGCAATCTTCCTAACATGCTTTTATACTTGTATCTTGCATGAAACTTGACAATTTGCTTCACATGCTATATTAATCGAGTCGTATTGAGCCATAGGACTAATTGAACATCCTTGACCCTTCGTGACTATCGTTATTGATACAACCTAATTGTTTAGGTCGAGACTAGCATTGTTCCTTGCACGTTTACTTGTTGAAGTACTATTTCACTCTTGCAATCAAAGGTGAGATCATAGTCCCACTTTTACTCTTTTTGAACTTATATTTGGGATGAGAAAACATAAACGATTCTTTTGAACTAAGTGAACACAAGAACGGGAAAACAAACATTCTACATACGAGTTTAGAACAAAAATCCTCAATTCGATTATCATTAGTTACACTTGCCGGGTGTAAGCGAGAACTTATGTTATATGGCCATATGGGTTGACAACCCTCATCTTTGACGGTTCGCTACCGTCTACGGATGAAATATATTTTCGAGAATCAGTGTTTGTTCTAGCACTATGGATGGGGTATACAATGGATGGAAATGTTAAGCTTTGATAATTGGGTGCTCGTGAAACAAACTTTTGGAATGTATTACTATTATTTCATTGATGCAAATCTTGTGGTTCACTTGTACTCACTTACTTAAACCTATGATTTCACCAACGTTTTCGTTGACAGATTTCTATGTTTTTCTCAGGTCTTGCACGATATGTGAAACATGCTTCCGCTTACTATTTGATACTTGCATCCGATGTCAAGTATACATGCATTTCATGGAGCGTCTTTTGACTTTACTTTAAACCGTGTCGCCTAGATTTCAATCGTACTTATAACGTTGTAACTTAACTTTTGGTTGAACAATTCTTGTAAACTTTGAAACAATCTTTATTTTGAAATGAAGGCGACATATTTTGGTCAAACGTTATCTTAAAGACTTATAATCAGGTAATGGGACCCACGTAGCCGACGCCGTCACTTGACGATTTGTCGGGGTCGCTACAAGTGGTATCAGAGCCTTGGTTGTAGGGATTTAGAGTTCATTTGTGTCCACCCCGAGTCATAGGGTACATAGGTGAATCTAGACTACAACCGGCATATAGACTGAAGTAGGAATTACTTGACTATTTGTGCATTTATACTCGAACTTTTCTATCATATCTAACTCGTATTCGATCTTGATCTTACGTTGATAAATTTTGTTGACGCGCCACCTTGACTTTATAAAGTAATGTTAAATGCACATGTAAATCAGGGTAATATAATTTCCGGGATTATATTACGGTGATTCACATGGACGTTCCGACATTATGACGTAAAGAATTTAAGGCGAGTCAAGGAAAAATTTCCTCTCTATCCTTATTCCATACTCCGGTTGGTATTGTTGAAAATACTAACCAACGATATTCTTGTGTCATGAAGGAACAATGGCTCACCAAGGTCAACACAATACTCCTCTCGAAACCCTAGAACAAGCTCTTCAACGAATGATAACCACCGCCGTGGGTACGGCCGTGGCCGATCACTTTTCTAACAACAACAATCATGGAACCGGTAATTCAAACGAAGGTTGCTCCTACAAGAACTTCATGAAGTACAATCCTCCCACTTTCGATGGAACCGGGGGAACGGTTACTCTCACCCGATGGTTTGAACAAACAGAATCCGTTTTTAGCATAAGCGGTTGTCAGGACCAAGATAAGGTCAAGTTTTCCACCCTCACTCTTACCGGTATCGCTCTCTCATGGTGGAACACGTATGTACAATCAGTGGGTATCGATGAAGCCCTTACACTCTCTTGGACCGAATTAAGAGAAAGAATGATCACCGAATACTTCCCGCGCGATGAGACTCGAAGGCTCGAGCAAGGGCTAAGGAATTTAAGAACGGTCGGGAATGACCTCGGAGCTTATAATCAACGGTTTACCGAACTAGTCTCAATGTGTCCAAATCTCATGACTCCCGAATCCCTAAGAGTCGAACTTTACATGGATAGCCTCCCTAAGAGCATCCAACATGGGGTAATGGCATCCCAACCCACTAACCTACAAGAGGCTTTAACAATGGCCCGCCATACTTTAGACACGGCGAATGAAATGGAAACGCCGGCACCAATGGTCGAGAACCAATCTAGCGGCAATAAAAGAACATGGGAAGCCTCTCAATCAAGCAACCACAACAATAACAACAACCCCGCCAAGAAGCCTTTCACCTCCAACGACAAGAAAAGCTATGCCGGAAAACTACCTTTTTGTAACGAATGCCACAAGCATCACTTTGAAGGATGTGGCAGGTTTCGCCACCGGCGCCAAGGAAGTGGTCACATCGCCAAACATTGTGGAAGTGCCACCCCCGTCACTCGGAAGGGACCCAACACACAAAAGTCGGTCACTTGTTACGCATGTGGCCAAACGGGTCATTTTAGGAATGAATGCCCAAATAAGAAAATCAACCCCAACGCGCGCCGTTGAACCTTCGACATCGACACCAAGGATGCCCGGAACGACGATGGACTAGTAACGGGTACGTTTCTTCACAACAAACCGTATATTTCATACTTGTTCGATTCGATTACCGCTAGACGTTTTACAACCAAGACTTTGACTTGTACTCATTACCTTCCATTTTTTTCTCCCTAGATACTATTTAGGCGATTTAAGCGACCAACGGAAAAATATTGTATGCCTATAAATATTATCGGAGGATATACGTTAAGAAATTGAACTCGACACCAATAGAACTAAGGAACTCAAAACCTATTCATTAAGGAGAAATTGTTGCCCTACATTTATGTATAGATTATTGTGAACTAAGAAATTTTCGGTTGGAAACCGATACCCTCTCCCTCGCATCCATGACCTCATGATTATTTGCACGAATCTCGTATGTTCCAAATCGACCTCCGTTCCGGTTATCATCAATTGGGGGTTAAGTGAGACGATGTCTCCTAAGCCATTTTCTGAACTCGCGACGTTAGTTGTAAATCTCTCTTAGTACCGTTTGATTTATTTAGGACTCCGTCCGTATTCGTGAACCTCCTAAACCACGTATACAACTTATCTAGACTAATCTGTTATCGTATTTATAGATGACATCTTAACCTATTCAAGTAAAGAAGGAAAACGAACAACATCACCATCTTAAGCTCGAACTTTTGAGAAAAGAGCAACTCTATACCAAATTCTCCGAGTGAGAATTTCTGTTGAACGAAGTCCAATTTTCTAGACCATGATGTTAATGGTTAAGGCATTACAATCAATCTCGAAATCAAGCCACATGTAATCAGGAAACTCTACCAACTCGGACTTGTATTCGTAAAAAAAAAAAAAAAAAAAAAAAAAAAAAAAAAAAAATCTTAGATCTCGTCTGTTATTACCAAAGATTCATTTCTGACTTTTCTCGTGTTACCCGACTTTTAAACTCGTTAACTCACTAAGGGAAAACTTTAAACCTCTCCGTGTTCGAACCTTGAGCGTGATTCTTCACACCAACATTTCTAGCTAAATTCGTACAACACCAGATGGGACTCAAATATGGAAATATTTCTAGTTGGACGCCGAAAGGCATACTCCCTCGACTCGAAATCAACGGAACGGAAATTCGTTATTTTGCACGAAGAATTCAAATACTAAATTGTGGATCCGATCAGTATTCTCGTCATCACGTACCACACTACATACCTCTGTTATTTCACCGTTACCGTCTGATATTACTGGAAATTAAGATAACACACAATCCAACGATACTTCACTCTTCTTTGACTTAACGCCCTTGTGTTTCTGATAATCGGCCAACTATTATTCAACCCCGAACTATACAACTACGTGTACTATCTCGTTTCTCTTTCAGACTTCAACTTTTGACAACTAGAGGCACGTTATGGCAACCTCGAGATGCAAGCTCATCCTATTCTAAGTCCTCATTTCACTCCTATCTTTATCGCTCGCATTTCCGTTTAGAGAAACTCCTTGTAACATTTCTCCATGGATAGGGAAATTCCTCATATTACATTAGTATTCGCCACGAGGGTGAATAGTCCTAACGAACATATTTCGAACCCTAACTGACTTGTTCAAACATATCTTAAGAGATTCTATTCCAGTACGGTGTATCTTCGTCATTTATCCTGTATCGAAATACTCGTTTCACTTCTAGTGTTACAAGAAACCTTGGGAACTCGCTTAGACACATGTACCGCGTATCTCCCACAACCGACGAACCGAGCGAACGTACGATTCAATCTTAGAAAGACATGTTACAGACTGGTATTGTCACCTTTAGTAGTTCCTCTTACAACGACAGCTATCACTCGTATATTAACGCCGCACCTCCGAAACCCTATATGACCGCAAATGTCATACCCCTGTTCATTTAACCAAAGCATGTGGCAAGCAAATCACCGAATCCGAACCCCATCAAGAAACAACAATTGAGATCGTTCAAGTCCGAGAAGGGCTCGAGATGACCCGTAGTCGCCAGAAGAGTTACACCAAACTTAGATGAAAACCTCACAAATCCCAGTGTGTAACCACGTAATATTGAGAACCTGCACCTTGGAAGGGTGTAATCCGTTTCGGGAATCAGGGAAAGTTAAACCCGCGACATGTTAACCCTTTTGAAACCTTGGGGCGTATTGGAACCGCTTCCTATCGTTTAGAACTTCCGACTCAATTAAGTTTCCGTTTACCCTACATTTCGTGTAACAAACTTAGAAACGTGTCCTGCGGAACAGGAACGTGCAATCCTGCTATATACACCAACTATCGATGACAAACTTCTCTTCATAGGAAAACCAGTTGAAACCGGGGATCGTAAAACCAAACCTTAATACAACGTAAAACCCTGACTATCCAAATTCATGAGAACACTCAAGGACGTACCTACACTTATTCATATCAT
This sequence comes from Rutidosis leptorrhynchoides, assembly GCF_046630445.1. NCBI lineage: Eukaryota > Viridiplantae > Streptophyta > Magnoliopsida > Asterales > Asteraceae > Rutidosis > Rutidosis leptorrhynchoides. The sequence goes on from NC_092334.1 coordinate 131,289,979, forward strand.
GAACAACGTAAAGTCTCGAGTAAGAGATATCGACTATTACTTCCAACTAAATTTCGGGACGAAATTTCTTTTGAGGTGTGGATAATGTAACATCCCGCATTTTTCCATTTAATTTATTTTAACACCGTCTTTTTTTTAATAAAATCTTTCGTCATTTAATTTGGTATCTTTCGTTAACTAACGTTCATAATATCCTCGTTATTTAATTATAACGTCACCCGTTTACTCGAGCGTTTTAAAATATTCGTTTGGTTATTTTCTGCACCCGACTACAAACTCAAGGGACTAAAATTGACACGGGGCAAACTAGTTGACTAGGTCACCTAGTCTACCCCAATCACCACCATTCAATCACTTCCATCTCTCTCTCTTTCTCTCTAGCAAGAACACACACACAAACACCCAATTCAAACATTCATCATCTAAATTCGGATCGGGAAGCAAACTTCAAAACAAATTACATATTCGTGATCCTCTCATCATTCTCTACGATTTGATACTAACTACACCGAGTTTGGGTAACTTTCTAAAAACACTAAATTTCTCTAAATTCGTTTTATATACTTGAAATTGTGTTAGTTAGTGTCTATGGCTCGTGTCTAGCATGAATATATGAATTACTTGCTCGATTTGTTGTTTTGAGTAACTAGTTTGAACATTCGAAATGGGTTTGCTTAATCTTGCATTTTGAAAGATTAAATGTTGTTTGATTGTTAAAGTTCATGTTTTAATTGTGTTACTAGTATCACTAGCTTCGTTTTGATGTGTAGGTTGATTTGTAAAACTTCATAAACTTGATTAGTGATTTTGGTGATTTTGGATTAGGGTTTGATAAGCTTTATATGAACTTTTGGTGCATCAAATGCTATGAATTGTTGTTGATAAGTGTTTAGTTTCAATGTGTGTTTGATTACCTTCGAAACGGCATATCATACATGTAAATTGGTTGCCCGAATCAAGAAATGCGTTTTTAGAACTTGAAACTTTGATTATGAACGTTTAATGCGGTTTTTGGTTGTTTAAAGTGAAAGTTTGATTGATGATATGTGTTTAGTTGCATTCCTCGTCAAAATACCTTTCCAATGATGTATGATAGGCGTTATAAGTGTTTGCGGGTCAAGTTTTGTGTTAAAATTGATTTTGGCTCGTGCATAGTTTTGCAAAACAGAAACAGACCTGCACAGATGGTGGCGCGGCGCGCCCCATCCCCGCGCGGCGCGCAGATGTACCTGGTCAGATTCTGACCTCCTCGTCCCATTTCACGTGAAATGTTTGATGACCTACGGACCTCCGATTCACATGAAACTTGTTCTAATATACTTGTATATGAATAATTAGCATAGAAAAATAGTCCGGGACCCGACCCGAACATGTTGACTTTTTCGTTGACTTTGACCCGACCAAGTTTGACTTTTTGTCAAACTTAACCAATTAATTATGCAATCTTCCTAACATGCTTTTATACTTGTATCTTGCATGAAACTTGACAATTTGCTTCACATGCTATATTAATCGAGTCGTATTGAGCCATAGGACTAATTGAACATCCTTGACCCTTCGTGACTATCGTTATTGATACAACCTAATTGTTTAGGTCGAGACTAGCATTGTTCCTTGCACGTTTACTTGTTGAAGTACTATTTCACTCTTGCAATCAAAGGTGAGATCATAGTCCCACTTTTACTCTTTTTGAACTTATATTTGGGATGAGAAAACATAAACGATTCTTTTGAACTAAGTGAACACAAGAACGGGAAAACAAACATTCTACATACGAGTTTAGAACAAAAATCCTCAATTCGATTATCATTAGTTACACTTGCCGGGTGTAAGCGAGAACTTATGTTATATGGCCATATGGGTTGACAACCCTCATCTTTGACGGTTCGCTACCGTCTACGGATGAAATATATTTTCGAGAATCAGTGTTTGTTCTAGCACTATGGATGGGGTATACAATGGATGGAAATGTTAAGCTTTGATAATTGGGTGCTCGTGAAACAAACTTTTGGAATGTATTACTATTATTTCATTGATGCAAATCTTGTGGTTCACTTGTACTCACTTACTTAAACCTATGATTTCACCAACGTTTTCGTTGACAGATTTCTATGTTTTTCTCAGGTCTTGCACGATATGTGAAACATGCTTCCGCTTACTATTTGATACTTGCATCCGATGTCAAGTATACATGCATTTCATGGAGCGTCTTTTGACTTTACTTTAAACCGTGTCGCCTAGATTTCAATCGTACTTATAACGTTGTAACTTAACTTTTGGTTGAACAATTCTTGTAAACTTTGAAACAATCTTTATTTTGAAATGAAGGCGACATATTTTGGTCAAACGTTATCTTAAAGACTTATAATCAGGTAATGGGACCCACGTAGCCGACGCCGTCACTTGACGATTTGTCTGGGTCGCTACATTATAGGTTCGTGAATCAACCAGTGGCCAAGTCTTACTTCCCAACGAAGTAAAAATCTGTGAAAGTGAGTTATAGTCCCACTTTTAAAATCTAATATTTTTGGGATGAGAATACATGCAGGTTTTATAAATGATTTACAAAATAGACACAAGTACGTGAAACTACATTCTATGGTTGAATTATCGAAATCGAATATGCCCCTTTTTATTAAGTCTGGTAATCTAAGAATTAGGGAACAGACACCCTAATTGACGCGAATCCTAAAGATAGATCTATTGGGCCTAACAAACCCCATCCAAAGTACCGGATGCTTTGGTACTTCGAAATTTATATCATATCTGAAGGGTGTCCCGGAATGATGGGGATATTCTTATATATATGCATCTTGTTAATGTCGGTTACCAGGTGTTCACCATATGAATGATTTTTATCTCTATGTATGAGATGTGTATTGAAATATGAAATCTTGTGGTCTATTGTTACGATTTGATATATATAGGTTAAACCTATAACTCACCAACATTTTTGTTGACATTTAAAGCATGTTTATTCTCAGGTGAATACTAAGAGCTTCCGCTGTTGCATACTAAAATTAGGACAAGATTTGGAGTCCATGTTTGTATGATATTGTGTAAAAACTGCATTCAAGAAACTGATTTCGATGTAACATATTTGTATTGTAAACCATTATGTAATGGTCGTGTGTAAACAGGATATTTTAGATTATCATTATTTGATAATCTACGTAAAGCTTTTTAAACCTTTATTTATGAAATAAAGGTTATGGTTTGTTTTAAAAATGAATGCAGTCTTTGAAAAACGTCTCATATAGAGGTCAAAACCTCGCAACGAAATCAATTAATATGGAATGTTTTTAATCAATAAGAACGGGACATTTCAAATGTCAGATTCTTGCCTTCGGTCGGGGTTTGGGGAACTTCGGCTCTTCTGGCTCTCTTCCTCTCTATGACGGTCATCGATCTTTGTGAGTTAGTAGGCGGCGAGTTCCTTATCTGGTACTCTACTTCTCTTTTTGGTTGGTTTTCGGTTTGTGTTGGGTTGGGGGTCGATTTGGGCTGATTTTAGATGAACTCATGTTTTTATGTTGAAACCCGGTAGGTTGCGGTGGTTTGGCCGCTACCTGCAGTAACTAGGTTGGTTTGTGGTTGCTAACTAGTCGCTAGCTGACACAACCGACTCTTGGTGGATGTGGGTGGCGGTTGCAGCGGTTTGTGGCTGTGATTGGCGCTATCGGTGGTTACTTGGCGGCCATTCTTTAGTGGTTACCGGTGACCTAAGATGGTGTTGGTCATAGTCAGTTGTCGTTGGTGGCTGTTGGTTTTTTGCCAGCGACTACCGATGAAAACCGGCTGCTGCTTGACGCTGCAGAAATCTACGGGTTTGTAAATGTCCTTAGAAAATTGGCGAAGATGGCTTGGCTTCTATTGGTTTGATTTCGTGATTGGTACTGTTTGGTTGTCGCTACACTGATGTGTTCATACTTTTCCTGTAGCCGAGTCTGTTCGGGTAGACTCGGTGTCGTTGCCGACGTGAGTTGACTTAGTTGACCTCGAAAAATTGATGTTTATTGGAGTGATTCTTTCGGGGTCCTTTCTTCTGCTCGAACGGGGATTTGATCTTATTCGATGGGCCTGTGGTCTCTGGTTTCGGAGTTTCTTAGAGGTTTTTCGGGTACGAGAGGTTGCTTCGATTTGCAGGCCTCGGGTTAGGTGCTGTTGGAGTGCCCGGCGTTCATTTTAGTGTGCGACTTTTGAGTTGTGGTGATTGCGGGGTTAGATACGAGCCCGGTTTTATATAATGTTTAGATTTAGATTTGGTGGGTTGTACGATTGTATTGTTTCTTTCAATTTCATCTTCAATGTGCTCGCTCTCTTTTAATATTACCGTCCATTGTGTAGGACGATCAGAGCGAAACCTTTCAATTGTAATCGTTTGTGTACTCCACCGGATCATTACGATCTTTATATATATATATTAATATTTTCTCCGGAAAAAAAAATTCAACAAAAGTAAAAAAATTCAATTCAGTCTATTTTTTTGTTGGATGGGACGTGAGAGTTCAGTTCATAAACTACACAAAACTCATGGCCCATTATTCTATATTACTATTACTATTACTATATTATCTAATAAACAAAAATGGTGAATAGTAACTAGGGGTATTTTCGTTCTTTCACCTTTTTTTTCTTTAATTCTAATTAAATTTCACCACACCAACAAAGACCTCCACACTTTTTTCAAATATTCAAATCGACCCCCCAAACAGGGGGTAAAGTGTCAAATAATCATTTTCATAAAAAATCTTAAATAAACTCCACCCAAATATTCAACGGGTCATATCTTCTCGCTCACAACGAGTTAAATTATTCCGACACCATCGTTAAACTCGAAATAATTTTAGGAACACAATGTCACTAACTATACGCAAAACGGACGCTTTTTAAAAAACGCTAAATATTGGGGGTACTTTTCATACACGTTAATTTTGCGTTAAAATTTTAAAAGTCGATAATTACATAGCTAAACGCGGAGATGAACATATATTGTTAATTTAAAATAACATTTAAATCTTTCACGGGTTATACCTTTTAGTTCGACTCGAGTTGCGCTTCAACGACATCATTTTTTAGTCATGAAATAATTTTACAAACTAAACGCAATAAAATACATTGAAAACCGAACCCCCGGCGCGAAGCAAGGGTTCAACAACTAGTTATTATCTAATGTACATGAGTAGTTATTATCTAGATTATTTTTCTAATTAGGTATACGTACATTATTAGCACACGTCATTCTAAATCACACCTACCCTTAATTATTTTTCTAATTTTCCATCCCCAATTCCCCATTGTTAGGGGCAGAGGCGGTACTATGTGTTAGTAAAAGAGGGTCATGGCCATCCTTAAATTTTAACTTCTAGTGTAAAATTACTTATATTTTAAGATAAAATTATAATATTACCTTTATGGCCATCTTAAAAGTTTATAAATTTAGCAATAGCCCTCCCAAAATAGTTTTTCACCTTCCGCCACTGGTTAGGCGCTTGATAATTGCATAGAGCTAAAGCTACAGTTGCATATTCACTAACTTAAAAGGGATTACCATCCTTGCTAGATTGATGGTTGAAACTGAAAAAGATCATTCATTTCGTTATGTTTACCGATTATTAAAGCTTGCTTTGGTTTTGCCTGTTGCAACCGCAACGGTCGAGAGGTGTTTTTCGACAATGAAGCTTGTAAAATCATATTTGCGTAATCGAATGAATGATGAATTTCTTAACAGTTGTCTTCTTGGTGCCATAGAAAGAGATACACTTGCTAGTGTTACGGATGAAGCAATATATTATGGATCGCTTTCAACGAATGAAAGATCATATGGGGCATTTATGTTAGAAGATAACTCGATTTGTTATATTGGTACTTAATCATGTTTTATTATAAAAAAATGACAAAATTGCTGAAATAGTCCCTGTGGTTTGTACCAAAATGCTGATTTAGTCCCTGTGCTTTTTTTCGACTGATTTCGTCATCGTGGTTCGCAAATGATGTTGATTTCGTCCCTCCGGATGACGGCCGTTAAAAAATACTGTTAACTCATGCCATGTGCTAGACATGTGAGGGTATTTTTGTCTTTTTCTCCTTCCCTTCTTGGTTCGTGCGTGGTTCAGGTGTTTGGTTCAAAAATGTCAGTCATCCACAGTACATGTAGAATCAAGCTCAAAAATATATAAATATTGAATTTTCAGTAGCAGCAACAAACAACTTAATTCATTTATTTTGATTAAAACAATGTTACCACTACATTACACATGTTCAGACACCAATCTATTCAAATTCATCAAATTAGTTGGGTCATCGATTTATTATCCGATCGTATTTATAACTGAATAGTGATTCGTTGTAGATCTAAAACATGATTCGTTGTAGATCTAAAAAAACACATATTGGTAACCCAAACCACAACCAGTTTCAGATCTAGTCGGAGTTCTTTCAAATCTAGCCGGAACGATTTCTAAAGCGAATAGAACACCCAAATTAGATCTGAAACAACAACCTTGTTTAGATCGCCGTTGCCGAAGTTTAAATCGCGACTACCGGAGTTGATGATCAGTCTCGGTTACCAGAGTCGATGAACCATCACCGCTGCCGGAATAGATGAACCGTCGTCGATGGTACAACTTCCGTTTGAAATTTTCATTTTAAACACAAACATTGAAATCATAAGCTTTCCGTTTGAAATTTTCATTATAATAGCTTTATTTGGGTTACAATGTTTGTATTTGTATATACAGCTTCCAATTTAATCATTTTGTTTCTAAAAGCTTTATTTATTATTTGGGTTAAATGTTAGTCTTGCAATTTAAATATTTTGTTTGTAAAAGCTTTATTTATTATCTAGGAATGAATACAATTTCTTTTTTGTTTGTTGGGTAGTAATTTTGAATTATGATCTTGGGTTATATATATTAGGGTTTCAAAGGAAATGATATTTCAAAAAGAAGGATGTATAATGTCCAGGGGGTTTGTTGAAGGATGAGGAATTTTGGGTTTTTTTTTTTTTTCAATGTTGGGTTTTGGGATTTGTAATTTGGGGGAAGATGATGAAGATAGGTTATGAAGTTTTTCAAAGGAAAAAGAAACAGAGGGACCATATCAGCAATTTTGTTCAAAGAAAAAGATAAAAGGACATTTTTACCCTCATGTGCTTGGCATGTGATTGAAGTTAACGGAATTATTTAACGTCCGTCAGAAATAGGGACTAAATCAGCAACATTGACATACCACGATGATGAAATACGTCAAAAAAACCACAGGGACTAAGCCAGCATTTTGATACAAACCACAGGGACTATTTCAGCAATTTTGTCTAAAAAAATTATTTGGCTTGTTATATTTTAGTATTATTTTCTGATCTCATTCCTCTAAAATCCTGGTTTCGTCACTGCTCGGTTGGAGTTAACGTCGGTTTGTGAAGTTTACTTGTTTCGATTCGTCTGGTTTTGTCATCTTTCGGTGTTTCAGTTGGATCTTCATTTTTCGATGAAGATGTCGTTTATGATAGTATTGTGCTAAAAAAAAGTTAGGCATTTTCTCCTTCACAACCATTTCATTAATTAATAATTATTGCATTTTCTCCATTAATTAATAATTAATGCATTTTCTCCCGCACAACCATTTCATTCAAGAAAGTGAAGTGATCATCTTTGTGAGTGTTTACGGGTGTTGTTAATATCCCGAAATAAGTCAACAAATTATCGTATACGGAAAGTTGTGCGGAAGGTAAACACCGCCACTAGGTTACATGGACGAACAAATGGATCCTCAAGGACAAGGTTTAGATCAACAAGCTAAGCAATCTATTGGTATTAACGAGGTGACAGTAGAGAATGGATTGAACGTGAAAAGTTTTGTGGCGGGTTCATCGGCCAAAAGCTCAAATGATAGCATTGTCAAGGGTGATGAACAGGTAATTGTTTTCTTAATTATTTTGTAACGAGTAAAACAAACTCGCATTTCGTTGCGAGATGTTTTTGATCGGTTAACGATCGGCGGTTTGATTAGTTAATGATCGATTAATTGGATGTTTTAAAATATAAAGGGAAAAAATGTTGGGAAAAAGTTTTTTTTAAAAAAAAGATAAAAAGAGTGAAAAAAGAAATTGGATTACCAAAATACCCCGAAGTTGGGGGTATTGACGGTAATGTCATTGTGAATAGTACCTTGTTCATCAAAATAGTATTATTGATGACGATGATGATGATGATGATGATGATGATAATAATGTTAATTTCGTGGTTTTGATTTCTAGTATCCACAACTATTAGTAATTGTCATGCATATGAATATGAACAAATGATCATGGTGTTAGAAGCATTAGATGTGCAGATGTGCAACTTATGTTACTTTTTGTTCTAGCTCAGAGTGGTTTGTAACTTGATATAATTTATAACTTCAACTTATATTATATGTTATTCCATCCGTCTCAAATTAATAGTAGGACAAATGGCTAAAATAATCTAATTTATTTACTTTGACAATAAAGGTGATAGTATGAGTATTGTTAATGCCCGAAAAGAATTACGTTTTTTAATTTGACACAGAAAAGGACTATGACTTGAAAAAGTGTGAAATTTTTGGGGGTAACATCGTCATATTCATTAAGGATCGTTGTTCAAAATACACGGTTGGTCCATGAAGTTTGTTAAAAAAAAATTGCAATGGTTATTCTCTTTATCATCTTCACCACCATCAACTTCATCACCATCATCATCTTCATCACCACCATAATCTTCATCACCACTCATGTTATCACCACCTTCATCGAACATCATCATCATCATCATCATCATCATCATCAACAACAACATCATCATGTTCATCACCACCATCATCGAACACCTTCATCATCATCATCATCATCATCAACATCTCAACATCATCATCTTCATCACCGCCGTCATCGAACAGCTTCGCTTTGCAGATTTCGACGACCATTGTTGGCAGCAAGTGGTGGTTGGTGGCAGCTAACATGGAAACTGCCTCAAAACTTGATAAAAATGCACCAAATTGTGCAGATTGTAGCGGTTTACCATCACTAGTCTTTCTCCATTCATAGATTTTCACGTGTTTAGGTTTTCCTGATTCGATATAAATCTTCAAAACCCCCAAAAAAGTTAAACAAAGGTCAAAAGTGACGTGATTAGTGGCGGAGGTGATTATCTGAATGTTTCTGACGTGAGTAGTGGTGGAGGTGGTGGTCTGAACGTTGTCGACGTGATTAGTGGTGGTTTTCGACGTTATGTAGCGGTGGTGGTGGTGGTGGTGGGAGTGAAGAGGTTAATGAAGATGATTAAGAGGATAACCATTGCAATATATTAACAAACTTCAGGGACCAACTTGTATTTTTGATACCGATCGTTAATGAATTTGACGATGTTACCCCCAATTTCACACTTTTTCAAATCGTAGTCCTTTTCTTGGCCAAATTAAAAAACGCAATCTTTTTCGGGCATTAGCAAAACCATATTACATTTATTGTCAAATTGGGTAATTTAGATTACCTTTTCGAGCCATTTGTCCTAGTCATAAATCCAACAAGTAACTAAATCAACCCGTTACAAAAACAAAAAACTATCCAACAAGCACTAAACAAGTCCGAGGAGTGATCAAAACAATCGATACACAACAATTAAAACGAGAGGCAAAACAATGCCAACCAGATATTAAACAACCCGAGTTTCTTCGCAGTCAAAAGAAATAGTCTAAAAGAAATAGTCTAATTATAAATAATATTTATATTTATAATTTCGATTTATGTAGATCAAAATGTCTTTTTAACGTAATACATATAATTCACTAAGAGAAAAAAAGATTATAACATGGTCTATTGGTCCATAACTTAGTAACCTAACTTGATTTTTTCTTTTAATTATTTCGATTTATTTATATTCTTATAATAAATATAAAGAAAGAGAACAGGAATATAAGGAAAAATAAATCAAATTCTAGATGCAAAATGCTTATGAACCATTAAAAATTAATAGTTAATACTTCCCGCGTCTCATCAGAAATGTGCATTTTGACTTTTAATAGTCTTTTTTTAACGTTAACTTTAAATATTTTAATGTTTTACATAATACTTGATGATAATTATATGGATGGATTCGATTTTTAATTGTGTTTTTATTACTATAAATTTAAGCAAGTATTATATAACACACACAAAAATATTTAAAGTCAAAGTTGCAAGAGATACACTTTAAAAGTCAATAGTGAACACTTATGATGGAACGGAGATAGTAATTAATAATTAATAATTAATAACTATTATTTAATACTAAATAATTAATATTAATAACCAAAATAATTAATTAATATTAAAAAATGATTAATTTAGATTCGGAGTATTAATTTAATTTTAATTAATAATTAATATAATAGTTAGAATAAAAAAGAAAGAAACCAAACAAAATCATGTCACATAACATTGTTAGACACTTGTACCTAATTTTGAGTTGGATGTCACTGAGAATTGTTGATGTATCCTAATTGACATTACCAATGATTTTTTTGTTCATGTTTTTTCAAAAAAGTGTATCCACAATTCACAAACCTATTTCGTAACTTGGCAAATGCTCTTCCCAATATATGATTGATGCCAATTGCTGAGTATTTTTCTTTAAACGACAGTATCTGCATCATTCAGAAAGAACTTAACCACTTTCGCGATTATATGTCACTCACACACGCATTAAGAGGAAACCCAAATCACAACAATCCTATAGTTGATGGTTGAAAAAAAACCCTTCCAAGAAGTTAATTGCTGGCAGTACTATTAAATCTCGATCCTTGAAATCGAACATACATCTACTCGTTAAGAAAAAAACATGTCGCCCCTCGCATGCCAATCGCTGATTGAAGTCAATCGATTGATATCAATCGCTTCTTAACTGTCTCTTAATATGAACGTTTTTTCTTCATGTTTTGTGAAGTAAAATTTAGCCCGATTTAGAGTTTAGGGTTTAGGGTTTAGGGTTTAGGGTTTGGTGTATAAACCCAAAACACCAAACCCTAAACCCTAAACCCTAAACTCTAAACCGTTCGTATTAAAAACTCAATCTAAATCTAAATCCTAAACCCTAAATTTCTAAACTCTAATATCTAAACCCTATAAACCCTAATATCCAAACCTAATATCTAAACCCCAATAGTTAAAACCTCAACATACGCTCGAAAAAACACGATAATTGTTATATATTACTTCTTCGAGCGTTTTCCCGCTAAAATAAAAACATTTATCACAAAGTGTCTCTACTAAATGTTCATATTTTCATCTCATCTATAATGTTCGTGAACAAAGTTTTTTCAAAAAACGAAGAAAAAAAAAGTTTTTGCTTCCCACCGCTTCCCCCCGATTGGTTACTTCCCTCTTGATCCTACCACTATATATATATATATATATATATATATATATATATATATATATATATATATATATATAAAATAGTGGTAGGATCAAGGGGGAAGTAACCAATTGGGGGGAAACGGGGGGAAGCAAACTGTTTTTTTTTTCATTTTTGAAAAAACTTTGTTCACGAACATTATAGATTGGATGAAAATATGAACATTTAATAAAGACACTTTGTGATAAATGTTTTTATTTTGGCGGGAAAACGCTCGAAGAATTAATATATAACAATTATCGTGTTTTTCGAACGTATGTTGAGGTTTTAGATATTAGGGTTTATAGGGTTTAGATATTAGGGTTTAGAAATTTAGGGTTTAGGGTTTAGATTTAGGGTTTAGATTGAGTTTTTAACACGAACGGTTTAGAGTTTAGGGTTTAGGGTTTAGGGTTTGGGTTTATGGAATAAACCCTAAACCCTAAATCGGGCTAAATTTTACTTCACATAACATGAAAAAAAAAACGTTCACATTCTTCACGAACAATATTATCTTGAATGTTATTTTTGTTGATCGTTTTCCAACCTAAATAATATCATTCATCACGAAGTGTCTTTTCTAAATGTTCATATTTTCGTGTGATCTTGATGCTGAAAAACAAATTCCAAAAAAAGCGAAAAAAAATTTTTTTGCTTCCCCCCGCTTACTCCCGATTGGTTACTTCCCCATTGATCCTGCCCCTATATATATATATATATATATATATATATATATATATATATATATATATATATATATATATATATATATATATATATATATATATATATATATATTATTATTATTATTATTATTATTATTATTATTATTATTATTCGGTTTACACAAAAACAACAACAAAACTCAATCTCACATGTGTGGAATATGAGGGATGTGAGACGTAGGCGATCCTTCCTCTACCTTAGAATAAATAAAAATCATTTATCCACCCCGAGTGAAACACCCTCAAGAGTAGAGAAAGCCCTCTCTCTCTGTTCGATAGATAAAGAGATTCAATGGGACCTCTGAACAAAAAAAAAAAAAAAAAGGAGTCACATGAGAAACAAATTTCTATGACTTTTAAACCATGCACTGAGTTCATTTTAAGCTCTAAGTTTTTTTTTTTTTTTTTTTGAAAGGCAAGCTTGCATCGGTCCGGACCGAAGCCTAGTCATCATTTGCACACACACGCGCGCTTTCGGGCAGGAAACCCGAACCACACTCTGAGGATCCGACCCTTTAACCATCCCGAGGGGCAGGCGGGCCGGATCTTAGTCCCGGAGCGGGTCGGTAAAACCTCCCCTTTGGGCCACCTTCAAGGAATATATTTCAATTCCTAGAGCGGGTGACGAGGCTCGAACCCGAGACCTCTAGCCCTGCGAGTACACAAGTGTAACCGCGGTACCATTGAAGCAATGCTTCGTTGGTATTTTTAAGCTATAAGTTACATTCAAGTCGCCAATAAATCAACACTTGTTATTGAGTTACTTAATTGAGCTGTATTCTGTTTATGAAACAAAATATTTAACGCCCCTGATCGGACATAAACAACCCAGAAGTCGAGAAACAAAATCAACGAAACCGTTAAAAACTTAAACCCCAGGTGAGCTGCTACCAATTCACAATCTTTCATCTGAGTACCTGGGAAGCTACCAAAACCCATAAAATTAAAAATCATCACCACCACCAGTTCTTCATTTCATGGTTTGTATTATTATTCAATTGTAACTTCTTTTTTTTTTTTTATTTGACTCCATGTTCCATCTGCTGTAGCTTAAGTAACTGACTGACTGCAACTGTCGATAATATCCAGTCGTAATCTTTATAACCTGAAGGTTTTATGATCCCAGTACTTCATAAATTTTATTACTTGTTGTCATTATTAGTTGCATTTGGATAGATTTAGTAAGTTTCTTTGACCAAAATGTAAAATTGCTGTTTATTCATCATACAATTCATCAGTTATGCACTTTTGAAAGCTTTTAGTTGTGTATTACTACTAGTACTATCAGACTTTTAGATCTGAAAGTGTTAAAAGAAGTGGCCTAACATATGGGAACAGTTGTTTAACTGAACAATAATGAATTTAAGTTTGCATATGGCCATATAGCCTGCTTTAAGTGAATATTGACAACATTACATTTATAAATAAGTTGTATTAGCATTGTCTAATACTGAGGTTTTATAGATTGGTCTCTTTTTCAAGCTTTGGTCAAGTTTAGTCAATTTGTTTCATTTCTATACTTTGGTGCTGTAAGTTCAGCTAGTTGTTTTATATTACTCTGTAATATATTATATGTTTCAGAGATAGTTATCAACAAATGATCTTGATGAAAAATATTGGGATTTGGGATAGGTAAGGAAAAAAAGACATTAATTGTGAGAAGCACAATTATTTAAGTTACATAAATAAGTAGAGGTGTCAAAATGGGCGGGTCATGTGTATAGATGGTAATTCCGATCCAGTTATCTGTAATCGTTGTTAAAGTTCTGATCTTTTCATGTTTTGGCCTATTTGAGTAGCTTTAACTTGAGTTTTCTTGTCATATAATCTCTAACTATAAACATTTTTAAATTATTGCTTATTGGTTTTTAAAAAGTTCTGATTTTTTTGTGCTTTTGGTTATTTTGTAGCTTCAATCTCCATTTTTATCCTCACTTTTTTACTAAATGCAGAAATTGAGGAACACTGCAAATAAACAAACATCTATTCCTATGGGAGGATATAACGTCGAATATTCTGGAATTAACGAAGCGCATTCACCTAGACGCAATACCAATAACAACTGCAAAAAGATCTCGATTTTTCCGCTAATTTTTCTCATATTTTATGAAGTATCTGGGGGACCGTTTGGTATCGAGGACAGTGTTAAGGCAGCGGGCCCACTTTTAGCACTTATAGGGTTCGTAGTGTTCCCATTTATATGGAGTGTCCCCGAAGCTTTAATAACAGCCGAAATGGGTACAATGTTCCCAGAAGACGGTGGTTATGTGGTTTGGGTCTCATCTGCTATAGGTCCATATTGGGGGTTTCAACTAGGTTGGGTGAAATGGCTTAGTGGGGTCATTGATAACGCTTTATACCCAGTTCTGTTTCTTGATTATTTAAAGTCGGGTTTCCCAGTTTTAAGTAACGGGTACCCGCGGATCCTTGTGGTTGCAGGATTGACTATTGCTTTGACTTATATGAACTTCAGAGGTATGACAATTGTTGGGTGGGTTGCTGTTCTTTTGGGAGTTTTTTCGATTCTTCCGTTTATAATCATGGGTCTCGTTTCGATACCAAAAATCGAACCTTCAAGATGGCTTGTTTTCGACTTGCATACGACAGATTGGAATCTTTACTTAAATACCCTTTTCTGGAATTTAAATTATTGGGACTCGATTAGTACACTCGCGGGTGAGGTGGATAACCCGAAAAAAACACTCCCGAAAGCTTTATTCTATGCTTTAATCTTGGTTGTTTCAGGCTACTTTTTTCCGCTCCTTGTGGGGACCGGGGCAGTCCCACTAGACCGTCAGTTATGGACAGACGGGTACTTTTCAGAAATTGCGAAAATAGTCGGTGGTGTATGGTTAAGATGGTGGGTCCAGGCAGGTGCTGCCATGTCAAATATGGGAATGTTTGTAACTGAAATGAGTAGCGACTCGTTTCAACTTCTTGGTATGGCTGAACGGGGTATGCTTCCCGAGTTTTTCGCTAAAAGATCCCGTTACGGGACTCCATATATCGGGATCTTGTTCTCAGCTTCTGGTGTCGTTTTGTTATCACAGTTGACTTTTCAAGAAATTATTGCTGCTGAAAATTTTCTTTATTGTTTTGGTATGGTTTTGGAGTTTATAGCTTTTGTAAGGTTAAGAATGAAGTATCCAGCTACGACCCGGCCTTATAGGATACCGGTTGGAACAATTGGTGCAGTTCTTATATGTGTTCCTCCAACTGTTTTGATTTGTGTGGTTTTAGCTCTGTCTAAGGTTAAGGTGGTTGTTTTGAGTAGTGTTGCTGTAGTTATTGGGCTAATGTTGCAGCCGTTTCTCAAATGGGTCGAAAAGAAAAGATGGGTCAAGTTTTCGACTAGTGCTGATCTCCCGGATCTTCATAATGCTCATGAGAATATAGAGTCTTTGGTGTATTAGTAAACATTAAGTTGCTTGACAGCATGGCAATTGTGATAAGAGTAGTATTGATGTTTAGATCTTGTTTAAATCTTGTTGTAAGATAAGATTTTGTGCTGTTTTGCTTTTTTAAGTTAAAGGGATGGTATTCGGTACCGAACCGTATGGTACCGATACCGAATTCGTCCAGAAGTGACTACCGAATACCGAACCGTATATAAGAACCGGTATCGGTTCGGTACCGGTTTCGGTTTGTGAATTTCGGTACCTATACCAGTACCGAACCGAATTTGATTACATAATACGTTCATTTAAGCATAATTTCAATTAGCGTGCAACCACATTTCATATTACTATAACAAGTATAAACAATGGGAAAGAAACCCACCCTTCCATTTGTAATAACAGCTAGTAAACTAATAATTTTTATCAGTACAATTGTTCGATGGTCAGTAAGTAAGTTTTAGTATGTTTAACTCTCTTTGTTCCATCATGCTTCACTTCTATTTCATCATTATCATTATCCTTTTTAATATTAAGCTACATAAAATACCCATTTTATTCTTTAGGAAAACACCCTTGGGTGTGTTTGGTTGGTGGGATTTCAAGGGATTTCATGGGATTTGCATTTAAAATCCAATAAAATGATATGTTTGTTTCAAGGATTTGGAGATGGGATTTGTAATTTTAATCCCATGAATGGGGATTCTTAAATCCTTTGGGTTGGGGAAGGATTTCAATTCCCAAGTCTCTTTCTGTCAAAATTAGACAAATTAAACCCACCTAATCTCTTTTTCTTCCTCACAAAACTGATATCCTATTCTTTATGATAGCTTCTTCCATAATACACTACTAAATTCATTTACGTTTACGTTCTCTTCTTCAAACACATATAAATGTTCAGTCCCATTTCCAATATTTTCTTTTTACCAAACATCATATTCATATCATAATATCATATTCTATAAATAACTTCATCTTTTACAAATCAATTTCTACCAAGACCTAAGAACCATCGCCGTTGCTACAAATTCCGGTAAAGAAAATGAACAACCTTCATAATGAACAGATCGACGTTATGTTCTTGAAGTCGGGTGCAAACGGTTTTGGGTTGTAACTGATGTTCATAAATCGGTTTTGGGTTTAAATCAAATTCGAGTTTTTGTTGTTGCTTGCGATTTTAGGATTGTAACTGTTGTTTCCAGCGATTATTGTTGTTATCGATGTTGTTGAAGAAAGAAGATGAGGTATTTTAATCAATTTTCTAGGATTGCAGGGGAGATTGTGTACAACAACAATTGTTTTCATCGATTATTGTTCTTATTGATTGATAACTTGTGTTCAACTCGCTATCATATTTGTATATACGTTGTTTGGTACCTAATATATCTGGTAGGTTGGGTTGTTTGTTGGACGTGTACGTATATGTATGAAATATAGCTCGAAATATTTAGTGTTTTTTTGACGATTTCCGTTTCGCGTATAGTTAGTCGCGTTGTGTTCGAAAAATAATATCGAGTTGAACGGTGGCCTCGGAAAAATTTAGCTCGCACCGAGCGAGAATATAGGACCCGTTATTTAGTGTTTTTTTAACGATGTCCGTTTCGCGCATAGTTAGTCCCGTTGTGTCCGTCTGATTTTTTCGAGTTGAACGGTGGTCTCGGAAAAATTTAACTCGGACCGAGCGAGAAGATAGGGCCCGTTAAAAATACGGGTGGAATCATTTTCTTTGGTTTTTTTTAAAATTATATATTTACGCTTTTTACCCCTAAAAAGTAGAAAGTTGGGGGTCGTTTTGTATATGAAGCCGAATTTGAGGGGCCGGGTGTAGTGTGCACGCAAACTCAAAACGACATTCGGATAAAACTGAAACTACGATTTTGCCCATGCATATCAGTATATAGGGGTGTAATGAACCGCAAGCCCTTCAGAAAGACATAATAAAAAAAAGATAAGAAAGGTTTGGTTACGGGAACCAACGGTGACGAAGGTTACCTACTTTCGGTAACTCGGACCGAGCGAGAAGATAGGGCCCGTTAAAAATACGGGTGAAATCATTTTCTTTTGTTTTTTTTTAAAATTATATATTTACGCTTTTTACCCCTAAAAAAGTAGAAAGTTGGGGGGTCGTTTTGTATATGAAGCCGAATTTGAGGGGCCGGGTGTAGTGTGAACGCAAACTCAAAACGACATTCGGATAAAACTGAAACTACGATTTTGCACATGCATATTAGTATATAGGGGTAATGATGAAGAAAGAAGATTTTATCTGTATGTGGACATATATGTTTATTGCTTATTTAGTGCAGCTTTACTTTATACGTCTTGTGCTCCGCAGAACACTCTATAGTACGTTTTTTTTTTTTTTTTTTTTTACGGCTCTGTTTCGGGAACCATCAGCAAGCGTCTACTTATTGGCGACTTGACTGTCGCTTAGAGCCTAAATAGAATCCCAGGCAACATTTTAAAACCCATGGAAATTTGTTCCTCCATTTTCATGGCGATGGCATTTACTTTTTTTTTTTTTTTTTTTTGGCCGGAGGTCCGTTGTAAACAATCTCTTTATCTGTCGAACATAGAGAAGGAGGACTTTCTCTACTCTTGTGAGTGTTTCACTCGGGGTGGTGAAATGACTTCTCTTTGTCCTAGGGTAGAGGAAGGATTGTCTACGTCCCACCTCCCTCATACCCTACAAGTGTGGGATTAGGTATTGTTGTTGTTGTTGTTGTTGTTGATGAAGAAAGAAGATTAGTTATTTTAATCACTTTTTCAAAAATCCTCTTGATCAGAAACGTGAACCAAACAAAGATGGGATTTCAAATACTAGCATTTTAAATCCTATGGGATTTGAAAACCTATGGGATTTGAAATTCAGGGATTTGAAATCCACGGACCAAACGTCACATGTAACTAAGGATAGCAGAGATCACTATCTTCATTTCACACTACATATTGGAAAATTTTACAAATTTTATTAATTTGAACGTAACACACTGTAAAGATTATTGTACCTTCTTCAAATGACTTATAGTAAACTTAGCAAAAAAGAATTCCGAAAGAGTAGACATAATTCCTTAACAATTTCCCTACACACTAAAGAACATGGATGCTTTGTTCGTTTTTTAGCCAAATGAGTTGCACAAACGACACTACAAAACAAAAACAATTCAACCATCAAACTTTAGTCAGCATACACTTTCACACCTCAAAATAGGGGGGACAAATGTAACATCCATATTTTAATACATAACCTTAAACAAAGTCCACCCATATTTCTAACGGGGCATTTCTTTCCCGCTCGCGACGAATTAAATTTTTTCAACACCACCGTTCAACTCGAAATAATTTTACGAATACATCGCAACTAACTATACGCGAAACGGACACCTTTTAGAAAACGCTAAATCTTTCGGGCAATCTCTCATACATATACGTACACGTATAATAATCAATCCAAATTAACCGCATCATATTGATGGTTCCACCCCCCCCCCCCCCCCCCCCCTCTTTACACGAATTTTCTTTTCGTTAAAAACGCGCATTCCATTAGGCACACTAGATACTAACCACGTGTCTCCAAACACCCTCGTAGTAACGTGTTTTTAATTCTATAAATACATAACGCTACGTTAAAAAAAAAAAAGTGTTGCTGCTGCAGCATCGCGCGGCCGGCTCTTTGCTACTTAATTCCATATGTAACACTAAGATCAGAAACATTTGTCCACAAATATTGGCTACTTATAAAAATCGGTACCCGAACCGATATTACCAGTACCGAACCGATTAGTACCGAAACCGAAAAACCCTCAAACTAAAAACCGATACCGAAACCGAATCCCTATCGGTACATGTTTTCGGTACCGGTACCGGTTCGGTATCGGTATTACGGTATTCGTGCTCATCCCTATGGTTGCAACAATTGCTACTCGGGATCGCTACTCTGGCCCCAGTACTCGGTCGTAACTTTTGATGGAGTAATCGCCAACTTGAGGAGTAATCGGTTTAGACTTTTTATACTTTAAATAATACATTTTCATAATTATATGTGTAAATATACAAGAATTCATTTTCTTGACTTTTACCAAAAAATTCTAACATAAATATGAATTTATACTAAAAAGTTGACTGATGTTGACTTTGACCAGTTTTTACCGAATAAATCTGATTTTGACCCACTGACCCAATTAATTACTCGAAATTTGAAAAATTGTCTAGGCCGATTCTAAAAAGAAGTACTTGGGAGTACTCAGCATTAATCGGAGAGTTTTACAACACTGCATAACATACCGTACCTAGTGCAATTTAAGCTGGTCAATGCGCTTTAAGTTTTGTTTTTATTACATCAAAAAACAAGAAAACTGTAAACCAGTACTTCTAAAATCATCCAAAACTCCAATCTTAATAATAAAACTTACCAAAATACCAGTCACACAAAACTAGTAAACAAAATAAACGTTTCGCATCGACACAAAAGCATGAACACAACATGTTCATATACGCCTTTGCTTCCTGAGTCGGCATCCATTATGAGGCTTACGTGTCGTGTCTTCAATATACACAATAGGATTCTTATCAGATCTTGAATTAGTGTACCCATCTCTAAAACTCTGAATTGCCGTCTTCTTTTTCTTGAAATAGGTAAACCCGTTAACTTTCACAACAACCGATTTTAACCCCATACTTTTAGCAACTCGGCCCACATGTTCAGCCGTCGCGTCAGCCGAGTATCTAGAAACTTTCGGCCCTCCTTTCATTTCGGCTAAAGATCCCGCAGACGATCCCGTTTTCTTATTTCCCTTAGAATCTGTCACTGTAACAAACGTGTTGTTACGCAGTATTTTAATATGAACGATATCTGCGTTCTGCTCTAGCCCAGATCGATAGTTATCATTCATATTATTATTATTATCCCTCATGATTCCTCTAACGAAATTCGAGTTTCTACTATTTTCAATTGACCCAAAACCCCTACTGAAAGGCCTAACATCCCGACCCGTTTCAGCAGGAGCTAGGGACCTGTCACTGTCAAACATTCGCCTGGACAAACTCTCGAAATATCCAGGATTTCGACCCGTTTCAAAAAGTGGTTGTCTCCTATTCATTTCATCTAATCGAGTATTTGGACCATCAAAGAATCCAGTATTCTTTTCTGTATCAGCGGGCCCATTGCCCAGGCCTTTCTCAAACTCCTTTGGGCCCACAGTATGTATAGAGCTTGCAAATTTCAAAGAACTACAAACTGAATTTGCATGGGGGAAACCAACTTTTTTTAGGAAACTTGGCATAGCATTACGAAGAACGTGCGTTGATGGTCCATTAGTCTCAAAGGATCCTGCAAAAGCGTACACATTTTTCTTAAATTAATTAAAAACAAATACAAAGAAACAAATCAAAGTAATATAAAACTTATTCACTATCGGGAAACCTACTGGAGCAGATATACGTCACATGATTATAACTTTTAAACCATAGCTACTTTTCTAACATAACAAGTCTAATCATTTGAAGTACAAAGGAACACGATACCTGGATTATGAGATAATAGATACATATACTTTATGCAAATTTAAAAGTATATAATAGTACGCAAGCTATCTAACAAGTAACTGTTTTTGGACAAGCAGTTCTTGTAGCCCATGAATTTGCAATGTTAGACATGTCATATCAATTAAGAAGATTATTCAACCATTTGTTGTGAGCCCATAGGCAAAACCAATGTAGTAATGATAATGACCAAACTGGTATGTCTAAATGAAAAATCCACCTAAAATAACTAAGAAATTCAGAAGAGTATATCCAAACAATAAAAATAATTCAATGTTCATGAGACAGGTGAAATACTATAGCATCTGAATTTGAGTATTATGGTGAAATATATTATCTTTAAGCCAGTTAGCTACTTTTTTATATAGATGATCACATTTCATTGTTCAAAGAAACACCTTACTATAGAGTTATAACACCTGCTAGAGCAACAAGAGAGTTACAACTCTTTACTCTCTTGTATCTATAGATTTATTACTGTAAACATTTTATGTTAAAACATACAAATCACTAACTAGATTAACCAAAAAACCCTACTAGCAATAATAAGCAGTTTACCATCACAACATCAACTAATAAAAATATATGAGGTACAAATTACATCTTAAAAGCAGTATAAATCGTCGTAAATCAAGTGACCTGTATCGGAAAACTTAATTCAAATACCGTATATTCCAAAAGCTTAATCATTATGATATACGAATTGAGCTTTTCAAGCACAGGTTATACGAATTTAACATAAATAAAAGATGAATGTAACAACTTGCCGGAAAATAGATCACGTTTTTGTGTGATTTTGGAGAGAGGCTCATCGGAGAACTTGACGGACGGATTAAAACTCCGGCCGGAGATACCGCTCCGGTAACCGGGAAAACGCGAAATGATTCGTTGAAAGACCATTGGATTGAAGTGAATCTGGATTAGGGTTTCTGCAGGGAATCAGCCTCAAGGGATGCATAAGATATGTAGTGAAAGAACAATAATTTACATATCACGTCCTTCTATGTTCTTGTATTGATTCTTAACCGCATATAATTTGTTAGAGTAAATTGTATAGTGTTTTTTTTTTTTTTTTTTTTTTTTTTTTTTTTAATCTCCAAAACAGATAAGAATACAAAAGGGCCACCATAAAAATGGCTCAAAAGCAGAAAACAAAGCCAAACAAGCCTACTCGAGACGCTATCTAAAATTGAGTCTTAATGTGCACAAAACAACACAATTGAAACAATTAAAAAAACGTAGCTAGAAACCAAACGAAAATTCAACCAAAAAACCCCAATCAAGAGCCAAAGTTTGAATCGTTTACTTTAAACAAATATGAAGACTCGCTACTAACCCCGTCATCATCAAACCACCATTCCTAAATTCATTAAAAAACCACCATTAACTAAAGGTTCGCCCGTCCCCGCCCCAATACGTTTCCCTTCAACACTCACAAAAGTAAAACCGCATTTGGCCTTCCGATTAGAAGTCTCCTCATTCTTATCCTTGCCACTCGAATCGTGCAATCGTAACGACCCATCTGATACCATCTTTTTCTTTTCTTTCCCTTTTCTCTTGCCCGTCCCTCTCGTAACACTCGTCCTCTCCCATAAAAACAAAACTTGTTAGCGTGCACGTGCCAACTCTTACAATGACCTTTACAATCCTTATTCGCACAAATACAATACTTATGACCCGCACTATTTTTGGTAGCAACATTTGCCAAATTATCAAGAATAGCATCATTAGTAACCACTCGCTTTTCGTGTTCCAAGACATCCTCAATACGCCTTTTTTTTTTACCGATGACCACACCCAACCCCCACTAACCTCATCAAGCACAATTCCAATTCTATCCAAATTAACCGCATACGAGTCGGCTTGTTCTCCAACGTCCTCGCAAATATTTTTACCATTATCTAAACCCGTTGAATTACCCGTCAAATCCATCCCACCACTATCAACAAGATTATCATAACAAACTCGAGAAGCAAAGTCGTCGTTAACATCAAAACAACCGGAAGCTCTCACAACCGCATCATCCACTCCCGTAGCAATCTCCGAATCATGAATCACTTAATCATGTACAGTTGGTCGTGTGGTTAACTCCAAATTATACGAGTCTGTCATATTCTTTTTAAAATTACATAGATTGTTCCTGAGATTTGATAAAATGAATGATGCTTGTCTTTTTAGCTAGTGCTGGTTAAAAGGATACATTAAGTAATAACATGTGCTAGGAACATGGAGGGTAATGTGGTATTTTTAGGTTTAGCTCCCTTTAAAACTCCTTTTTTACTTCCCAATCATCCGGATTAAAAAAAAAAAAAAAAAAAAGTTAAAGAGGAGCTAATATTGAAAATACCATATTGTCTTCATGTGCCTAGCACATTGCTTAACTGATCCTTTTAACTAGTGTTAGCTAAAAGTACCGGTGTTGTGCATTTTATCAAATGTGAGGAATGTAATTTAAAAAAAAAAAGGACGACCTGTATAATGAGAAAATAGTCATTAATGAAATTTACATAAATTTAGAATTAGTTACGTTTTAAAAGTTCACTTGTGCAAATATTCAAACAAGATGGTGTTCGCGGTTCACAGGTTCATAGATGGTGTTGGCGGTGTTTTGGGTCTTGATTTGGATGATCAGTCATAAGTGCTTGTTAATAACAAGGTTTTTCCAAGTTAGATAACTTATCTTTGACCTCTGATTGTATTCATGTTGATGGTGATTTTGTTGGTTCGTAGGATTCGGGGTCGGGGTTGAACAAGGAGTGTTCTTCTTGTTGTGATTTGTTTAGGGAGAACATCCGTGTCATAATAAGCATATGCTTTCGGGTAACGGTGTGCATCTTTTTTCTAAACCTCAAAAGAAGAAGGCGGTCTCTTTGGTTTTGGCTTTTTTTTTTTTTTTTTTTTTTTAACAGCAAACAATCGAATATATATTAGTCAAAATCACTCCCTAGCAAGGCGCTAAGAGAGACTTACAATGGTTGTTGAAGCCACAAGTTCCAATTAGACACTGTTAGACTATATTATTTATGTAGCCCATGTATTATGTATGTTGGGCTTAGCCCCTTATTAGATGTTAGGGTTATTGGCTATATATAGCCCTTATGCATGTACTGAACAATTCATTCACAATAATAAGATATCAATATTGCACTTTAACATGGTATCAGTTGCCAAAGAAAACCTACAACCCTAATCTACCAAAAAAAAAATAGCAAAGCCACCACACCAATTCTGAGTTCTTCGTTGCTGAATCCAATCATATACTTCATTTTTTTTTTATCAAAAGTTCCATCACCACTTGCTATACTTCCAACACATAGCAATATCTCAACCTTATTCATCATTCCACCACCGTCCATTATATTATATGTTTAATATATAACAACACTCCAACAATCATCATCATTACTTTATCGCCATTCTTTTTATTTATTTATTTTTATTCGATCACAAATACCAATTGCACTTGATTTTTTGTTAGATCACAATTACCAATTGCAATTGAAGTGAAGACACGTTGCCACTTCTTTTCTTTCAATCTTTAGGTTTGTGTCTTCTTTAACGAGAAAAAAAACAAAGTCAGCAGCTATATCAAGTAGGTCAAAAAAAAAAAACAACTGTTTATTATGGCCGGATATCAGTTTCAGGCCTAACTTTTGCAGATTATTGAGGCCCAACAACAACAATTGACTCAGTCTACCAATCCCTCTTGGGCTCCATTTAATTACTCACAGGCTGTGCTTAATTCTGATGAGCCAAGCCCAGTTCAGCAACCACAGGCCCACTACACCGGCCAACCCACAGCTTACAGTCAGTCCACTAACTTTGGACCCACTCAGACTCAAGAGACTGTTCTTCCCAACGCCTTCAGTGCCATGACTCCTCAGGATTACGGGGCCGCCGGATGGCACATGGATACTGGTGCGTCCACACATCTTACCTCATGTATTGATAATCTTAGTACTGTTTTTAATAATTGTAAATATCCATCAGTCGCCGTTGGCAACGGGAACACCATTCCTGTCACCAACACCGGCCATAGCTTGTTACCTAATGTTCACCGACCTCTCCACCTCAACAATGTGCTTGTAACTCCCAATATTGTTAAAAACCTTATATCTATTCGTCAGTTCACTCGTGATAATATTGTTTCTGTTGAATTTGATCATTTTGGTTTTTCTGTGAAAGATTACCTGACACGTCATCTTCTTCTCCGATGTGATAGCACCGGGGATCTGTACCCATTTACGTCACCCACAACTCCTCAGCAAGCTCTTCTCATCAGTCCTGTCACATGGCATCAGCGTCTAGGACATCTCGGACATGATGTTTTTCGAAGACTTCTTTCCAATAAAGATATTATTTGTAATAAAACGTCATCTCCTGTATTTTGTCATGCATGTCAGCTTGGCAAACATGTGCGACTCCCTTTTTATGTTTCTAGCTCTAATGTTAATGCTACTTTTGATATCATTCATTCTGATCTGTGGACTTCACCTGTTACTAGTCTTAGTGGTTTAAAGTATTACATTATATTCCTTGATCATTATTCGCATTATGTATGGGTTTTTCCGTTACGCAATAAATCTGATGCTCTTAATACATTTATACACTTTCGTGCTTTTGTACGCACTCAATTCAAAAAATAAATAAAAGCCTTCCAGTGTGATAATGGGGGCGAATTCGACAACACCGCATTCCATCAACTTCTTCAATCAAATGGCATTCAATTCCGTTTTTCTTGTCCTCACACTTCCCAACAAAACGGGAAATCCGAACGCATGCTCCGCACCATCAACAACCAAATTCGCACGCTTCTTTTTCAAGCTCACCTTCCACCCACTTATTGGGTAGAAGCTCTTCATATGGAAGCCTATCTCCTAAACATTCTTCCCTCCTCCGCCATCAAACATGAAATACCACACTTTCGGCTATACAAACAAAAACCTAACTACACCACACTTCGTGTCTTCGGATGCCTCTGCTACCCTCACCTACACACTACCAACAAACTCGCTCCTCGCTCTACTCCTTGCATCTTTCTTGGATACCCCTCCAACCACCGGGGTTACCGTTGTCTTGACCTTACCACTAACAAAATCATCATCTCTCGTCATGTCACCTTAGACGAGACTTCATTCCCTTTCGGTTCCATGACACCCACTCAACCACCATCCTATGATTTCCTCGATCCTCCACCAAGTCTATTCTCCCGATCATTTCACCTATCTGGATATGACCCCTCCAATTCCGGAGACACAACCTCCTCCTGATGAGGCTACCGACCATGCACCTCCTCCCACTCCTTCCCTGGAGACTCAGCCTCCTCCTACTGAGGCTACCGCCACTGCTCCTCCCCCAAACACTACCTCGGAGACACAACCACCCCCTATTGAGGCTACCTCCTCCACTACTTCTACTCATCCCATGATCACTCGTGCACGTCTTGGTACCACCAAACCAGTTC
This sequence comes from Rutidosis leptorrhynchoides, assembly GCF_046630445.1. Classification (NCBI taxonomy): domain Eukaryota; kingdom Viridiplantae; phylum Streptophyta; class Magnoliopsida; order Asterales; family Asteraceae; genus Rutidosis; species Rutidosis leptorrhynchoides. The sequence continues at coordinate 131,316,494 of NC_092334.1, forward strand.
AACGCCTCAACCTTCACACTACTGTCATATCTCCTATTCCTCGCACTTACCCTGACGCCCTCAACGACCCTAATTGGAAACAAGCTATGACTGATGAATATACTGCTTTAATTAACAACAATACTTGGAAACTTGTGCCTCGTCCATCGGATACGAACATAGTTCGCTCCATGTGGCTATTTAAGCACAAGTTCAATTCAGATGGTAATTTGAGCAGATACAAGGCTCGACTCGTTGCTAACGGTCGCAGTCAGCAGGTTGGCATTGATTGTGATGAGACCTTTAGCCCGGTTGTCAAACCGGCATCGATACGTACTGTCCTCAGTTTGGCGATCTCTCGACACTGGCCTGTCCATCAGCTAGATGTTAAGAATGCCTTTTTACACGGACAGCTTTCAGAGACTGTTTATATGTACCAGCCACCAGGGTTTCGAGACCCCAGATATCCGGATCATGTCTGCTTATTGCAGAAATCTTTATACGGCCTTAAACAGGCCCCTCGCGCCTGGTTTCAGCGCTTTGCAGGATATGCTCAGCGGATTGGTTTTCACCAAAGCCGCTGTGACACCTCTCTTTTTATTTATCATCAGGGATCCGATACTACCTACCTGCTCTTGTACGTTGATGATATTGTGTTGACTGCTTCTTCTACAGGTTTACTTCAGCGGATTATCTCTTCCTTACATCAGGAATTTGCTATGACAGATTTGGGACCATTGGACTACTTTCTTGGGATTCACGCCACTCGTACTGCATCTGGAATGTTCCTCTCTCAGAGACAGTACGCCACTGAGATCATTGAACGAGCTGGTATGCCCACATGTCATCCATGTCGGACCCCTATTGAACCAGGTGCCAAACTCACCAGTCATGGCTGAAAGGACCCGTTCATATACATTATAAATGATTCACAATAGTTGATTACATTGCGAGGTATTTGACCTCTATATGATACATTTTACAAACATTGCATTCGTTTTTAAAAGACAATCTTTCTTTACATCAAAAATTGATAGGCATGCATACCATTTCATAATATCCACTATCCAACTATAAATTGATTAATAATAATCTTTGATGAACTCAATGACTCAAATGCAACGTTCTTCGAAATATGCTATGAAAGACTCCAAGTAATATCTATAAAATGAGCAAATGCACAGCGGAAGATTTCTTTAACACCTGAGAATAAACATGCTTTAAAGTGTCAACCAAAAGGTTGGTGAGTTCATTAGTTTATCATAATCATTTATTTCCATCATTTTAATAGACCACAAAAATTTCATTTCCAGTTCTCATAAATATACGTCCCATGCATAGAGACAAAAATAATCATTCATATGGTGAACACCTGGTAACCGACATTAACTAGATACATATAAGAATATCCCCTATCATTCCGGGATCCTCCTTCGGACATGATATAAATTTTGAAGTACTAAAGCATCCGGTACTTTGGATGGGGTTTGTTAGGCCCAATAGATCTATCTTTAGGATTCGCGTCAATTAGGGTGTCTGTTCCCTAATTCTTAGATTACCAGACTTCAATAAAAAGGGGCATATTCGATTTCGATAATTCAACCATAGAATGTAGTTTCAATTACTTGTGTCTATTTCGTCAAACATTTATAAAAGCGCATGTATTCTCAGTCCCAAAAATATAAAGGGTAAAAAGGCAAATGAAACTCACCATACTGTATTTCGTAGTAAAAATACATATAACGTCATTGAACAAGTGCAAGGTTGGCCTCGGATTCAAGAACCTAAATTAATTATATATATTTATGTGTTGGTCAATATTTGTCTAACAAATTAGGTCAAGTCATAGTGTACCACAATCATAATGCTCGAGACTAATATGCAAAAGTCAACAAAAGTAAATTTGACTCAAAATAATTTTCAAAAATCTATACATGATTAATATATAGTTTAAATATCGTCGTTTTATATTTTTTAAAAGATTTATTAGAGTAAATAATATAATTTATTTATTAATAAATAAAATTTTATATTAAATTTATATAATAAAATATACTTTTATATATATTAAATAATAAAATTTATAGGGTTCATTTAATATCATAAAGATAATATGATAGGTATTATTAAAGTAAGTTATTACACATAGTAAAATATGTTTGTATCACATATTTATTTGATAAAATAATATCTATAATGATAGTAAGTAAAAGTTGTATTATTTTGTAATAATAATTATTATTATAAAAATATCAATATTTATAATTACTAAGATGACATTATGATAAAACGATAATTTTAATTATGATAACTTTAATATTTATGATAATTTTTAATATTATCTTTAAAATAATAATTCTATTTAAAATAATAATAATAATAATGATATTTTATAGTAACAATGACATTTCTATTAAAATGATAATTTTTATTAAAATGATAGTTTTAATACTAACGATACTTTTAATAATAATAGTAATGATAAAAATAATAAGAACGATAATTTTATCTAAATCAATATCTTATAATATTTTAATTTCATCATGATACTCTTACTCATTATTTCCTAATCGTTTCGTTTAATAGCTTTTAATCGTCTTTTATATCGTGTTCATAATAATGATAATAATAGTGATAATGCTAAAAACGAACATATATTTCATAGCATTATTCCTCAAAAAAGACAAGCTTTTAGTTGCAATTGTTCTATTTACAAGTGATATTCGTTTAAATAATAAAAGGTGAAGACAAAAGACAGATTCGACGAATTGAAGACGCAAACGACCAAAAATCTCAAAAGAACAAAAGACAATCAAAAAGGTTCCAATTATTGATAAGAAACGTCTCGAAATTACAAGAGTACAAGATTCAAAATGCAAAGTACAAAATATAAAATTGTACGCAAGGACGTTCGAAAATCCGGAACCGGGACCAGAGTCAACTCTTAACGCTCGACGCAACGGACTAAAAATTACAAGTTAACTATGTATATAAATATAATATAATATATAATTAATTATATTAATTATATATATATTATATATATATTATAAAACCGTCGGCAGAGAAAGACTCCAAGGGTGTGAGCTGTAAATTCATTCTCCGCGACTCGCGGAGTTTGAAGAGGATTTTGCCGCGAGTCGCGGAGCCCCAAAAAACGAAAATCCCTATAAAGCCAACCGAATTCTGATCACAATTCATAATCTATTTTCTCTCTTCTCTCATATATACGATATATATATATATATATATATATATATATATATATATATAATTTATATTTTAATTTTAATTATAATTATAATTCTAATAATAAGGGTATGTTAGCGAATATTGTAAGGGTGTAAGTCGAAATTCTGTCCGTGTAACGCTACGCTATTTTTAATCATTGTAAGTTATGTTCAACCTTTTTATATTAATGTCTCGTAGCTAAGTTATTATTATGCTTATTTAAAACGAAGTAATCATGATGTTGGGCTAATTACTAAAATTGGGTAATTGGGCTTTGTACCATAATTGGGGTTTGGACAAAAGAACGACACTTGGGGAAATTAGACTATGAGCTATTAATGGGCTTTATATTTGTTTAACTAAATGATAGTTTGTTAATGTTAATATAAAGATTTACAATTGGGCGTCCCTATAAATTACCATATACACTCAATCGGACACGATGGGCTGGGTATTTATATGTACGAATAATCGTTCATTTAACCGGACACGGGAATGGATTAATAGCCACTAGAATAATTAAAACAGGGGTGAAATTACATTCAAGGGTAATTGGTGTAATTGTTAACAAAGTAGTAAAACCTTGGTTTACACGCAGTCGATAACCTGGTGTATTCATTAAACAAAGTATTAAAACCTTGTTACAATTCGAATCCCCAATTAGTTGGAATATTTAACTTCGGGTATAATAATAATTTGACGAGGACACTCGCACTTTATATTTATGACTGATGGACTGTTATGGACAAAAACCAGACGGACATATTAAATAATCCAGGACAAAGGACAATTAACCCATGGGCATAAAACTAAAATCAACACGTCAAACATCATGATTACGGAAGTTTAAATAAGCATAATTCTTTTATTTCATATTTAATTCCCTTTATTTTATATTTAATTGCACTTCTAATTATCGCATTTTTTATTGTTATTATATTTAATTGCACTTTTAATTATCGTACTTTTTAATTATCGCAATTTTATTTTATCGCACTTTTATTATTCGCAATTTCATTATCGTTATTTACTTTACGCTTTGAATTAAGTCTTTTATTTATTTAATATTTTACATTAGGTTTTAACTGCGACTAAAGTCTTAAAATCGACAAACCGGTCATTAAACGGTAAAAACCACCTTTATAATAATAATATTACTTATATATATATTTGTATTTTTATAAAAGTAAACTAATATAGCGTTGAGCTTTGTTTAAAGATTTCCCTGTGGAACGAACCGGACTTACTAAAAACTACACTACTGTACGATTAGGTACACTGCCTATAAGTGTTGTAGCAAGGTTTAAGTATATCCATTCTATAAATAAATAAATATCTTGTGTAAAATTGTATCGTATTTAATAGTTTTTCCTAGTAAAATATAAACTATTTTATATACACCTCGCATAACATCAAGTATTTTTGGCGCCGCTACCGGGGACACTCTTAAACGCCGGAAGCGCAACGCTAATATAAAATAAAAAAGGATTTTTTGTTTACTTTTATTAAAATTCGCTTTTGTAAAAATACGTTTTAAATATTCGAAAATATAAAAAGAAAAACAAAAATATAAGTATTTTTAAGATTTTGTTAAATATTTAAGTTTTATAAGTTTCTTTATTTTTTGTTTAGTTTATAAAAATATAAGTTTTTTTTTTAATATCTTTTATTTATATAAAAATAGAAAACAGAAAATAAAAATAAATAAATAAAGAAAAAACGCGTCGAAGATTAAATCTGTCAACTGAATTTCTGAACCCCGCGAGTCGCGGGGTTTGAAGCATTAATTACCGCGACTCGCGGAGACTTTCTGACACACGGACAGAAGCCCTAATTCAGCATTAATTACGGGTTTTAATTAATTATTATTATTATTTAACCCTAATTATTATTATTATTATTAGTTTTATTTTAAGATTTACTTTTTATTTAATTTGTTTTATTTAGTTAAATTAGTTTAATTAAATTGTAAAATTAGTAGTTTTATTAAATAAATAATATAAAAATAATATTTTTATAAAAATTGTACTTTTTACAACTTTTTGTATATTTTTATATTTTGTCCCTTTTTAATCGTTGTAGCATAACTTTTGTATTTTTAGCTCATATTTAATTTTAAACTTAGTTTTTGCTATAGTTATTTTTACTCCTAGATTTTTAGGCTTTGCCGTAGAATTCCTTAAGTGATTTTTCTTTAGACTAAGATTTAGGTACTTTAAAATTTTGCGACGCCTTTTTAAGTTTTAGTTTCTTTTTAAGTTATTTCCATTTGGGATTTAGTTTTTCCTGTAAGCTTTAATATTTTTAGACCTTTTACTATGTATCAATTATCATTCCAATTAGTAATTTCAATTTGCGATTATAATTTTAAGTTAGTTGTAGTAATAAGGTTAGGTTAGTCAAGTATTTTTAAGTTTTTATAAGTTTCTTTTATTTTTCCGTCACCTTTTATTTTTCAACCATTTTTTCTTTTTCGACCTTTTTCGACGAACTCTTTTTCTTTCTTATTTCTCGCTATTCTAGTTTTAGGACTTAGAATTTTTTCTACTTCTTATCTAAATTTCTTAAAATTACGAAAATTTATTTTAAGTGGTTAAATTAATAGACATCAAAATTTTCTGGTTCGTAGTAATAGTTGGATTTGTACGTGGACCGGGTTATTGGAGCCAAACAGTCCTCAATTATATTGAGACCAAACGAATCCTGCCCCTCTGCTGCATCTTTTGGCTATTCGAAACGTGGGCAAAATCAGAAAAGTCTATTGATTGGATAACTTATTATAATTTTTCTTTCCTTTTAAAAACTAATAGGATATTCAGTGAATGCACCGAGCAAGACGTTCACCATCTTTTGTACGTTCACCACCTGTAACTAGATCAAGACATTTAGCAAATATAACCGCCATTGATTTTTCTTTAGAATCGTCATCCAGTCGACCAAGTACTTCAGTTCAAATTTCCGATAATCCATTTTTTGAACCCAACCTCACAATTGAGAATCCGGAAAATATTCAGGAACGGTTCGTAGATCCTGAACCATTAAACTTTCCTCCGGAGCCACCAATCAATCAAACAGAGATTGTTGAGGAACGAACCATTAAATCAGAATCATCTAGTGATACCGATTCAACAAATTCAATTATGGAGAATCTGGAACCTTTAAGTATGGAAGACCGAATGAGAGCTAAACGCACTGGCCAAGGTCACGCAATTACTCATCCAGACATTAATGCGCCAGATTATGAAATCAAAGGACAAATTCTACACATGGTGACTAATCAATGCCAATTTAGTGGTGCGCCGAAGGAAGATCCAAATGAACATCTACGTACCTTTAATAGGATCTGCACACTATTTAAAATCCGAGAAGTGGAGGATGAACAGATATATCTCATGTTATTTCCCTGGACTTTAAAGGGAGAAGCCAAAGATTGGTTGGAATCGTTACCTGAAGGGGCGATCGATACATGGGATGTTTTAGTTGACAAATTTCTTAAACAATTCTTTCCTGCATCTAAAGCCGTAAGACTTCAAGCAGAAATTGTTACGTTCACACAGAAACCAAATGAAACTCTATATGAGGCGTGGACTAGATATGGAAAGTTGTTAAGAGGATGTCCGCAACATGGTTTAGACACCTGTCAAATAGTACAAATATTCTACCAAGGATGCAACATCACTACAAGGAAAGACATAGATATAGCAGCTGGTGGTTCTATTATGAAGAAAACCGAAACTGATGCTTACAAAATTATTGATAACACTGCTTCCCACTCACATGAGTGGCACCAAGAAAAAGATATCGTTAGATCATCTAAAGCAGCTAGAGCCGATTCTAGCCATGACTTAGATTCCATTTCCGCAAAGATAGATGCTGTGGAGAGACGAATGGAAAAGATGACTAAGGATATTCACTCAATACGAATTAGTTGTGAGCAGTGTGGAGGACCACATTTGACAAAAGATTGTCTCAGTATTGAATTAACAATGGAACAAAGAGAGAATATTTCATACATAAACCAAAGGCCTGGAAATAATTATCAGAATAATTATCAACCGCCAAGACCAATTTACAATCAAAACCAGAATTATAATCGAAATATTCCATACAACAACCAACAAGGTCCTAGCAATCAACAAGTATCCAATAATACTTACAATCAGCAAAGACCGAATTTTCAAAACAAATCACCACAACAAACCGATGATAAAAAACCGAATTTAGAAGATATGATGACGAAGCTAGTTGAAACTCAAACACAGTTTTTCACATCTCAGAAACAAACTAATGAACAAAATGCTCAAGCATTTAGAAATCAACAAGCTTCTATTCAAAATCTGGAACAAGAAGTAAGTAACCTAGCAAGATTAATAGGTGAAAGAAAACCGGGAAGTTTACCAAGTGATACAAATGCTAACCCCAGGAATGAAACAGCTAAAGCTATTACCACAAGAAGTGGTACAACACTTAAACCACCTGAAATACCTGTAACTTCTGATGAAACTATTCCTACTCCACAAGAACCACAACCTGATCAAGATAAGGAAAAAGAACCGGTAGTTGAAAAAGTTAATGAAGATAACACAGTTAAGGATAAACCTTATGTTAAACCATACCAACCACCACTTCCTTACCCGAGTAAAATGAAGAAAGAGAAACTTGAAGCCGAGCAATCCAAATTCTTGGATATGTTTAAACAGATAAATGTAAATCTTCCTTTCATTGATGTGATTTCAGGAATGCCAAGATATGCTAAATTCTTGAAAGATCTAATTTCAAATAGAAAGAAAATGGAAGAACTCTCGGCTGTTACTATGAATGCTAATTGTTCAGCAGTGCTGTTGAATAAGATACCAGAAAAACTATCTGATCCAGGAAGTTTCACAATTCCATGTTTTCTGGGTAGTCTTAGTTCAATAGAAGCATTGGCAGACTTAGGTGCTAGTATAAATCTAATGCCGTATTCACTATACGCTAAACTAGACCTTGGAGAATTGAAACCAACAAGAATAAGCATACAACTAGCCGATAGATCAATAAAATATCCTAGAGGGATAATGGAGAACATGCTAGTTAAAGTTGGTACTTTAGTATTTCCAGTAGATTTTGTTGTTTTGGACATGGAAGAAGATTCTCAAGTTCCTCTCATATTAGGAAGACCATTCTTAAACACGGCTAAAGCAATGATAGACGTGTTCGATAAGAAACTGACCCTAAGTATAGAGGATGAAAGTGTTACCTTTTCAGTTGATAGAGCAATGCAACAACCACAATCTGCAGATGATACATGTTATTATATTCAAACTATAGATGCACATGCAGAATTATTAGAAGAATTTCCAGAATTACAAGGAACAGGAGAATGTTCTTTAGGAGAAGGTAATGAACCAATTGATGAAGCTGAAATGTTAGCTACACTTATAGCTAATGGATATGAACCAACAACAGAAGAAATTCAAATGCTAAAAGAAGAAGACAGATATCGATATAAATCATCGATAGAAGAACCTCCGAAATTAGAGTTAAAGCCACTTCCAAACCATTTGGAATACGCTTATTTACATGGTGAATCTGAATTACCTGTAATAATATCGTCTTCTCTTACTGAAAATGAGAAATCACAACTCATTTCTGTGTTAAAAGCTCATAAACCAGCCATTGCATGGAAGATTCATGATATTAAAGGAATAAGTCCTTCGTATTGCACACATAAAATCCTTATGGAAGAAGGTCATAATGTAGTGACCCGAACTTTTCCATGTTTATATATATTAATTGAGTTTGATATTTAAATGATTAAATGTTTCCAACATGTTAAGCAATCAAACTTGTTAAGACTTGATTAATTGAAATATGTTTCATACAGACAATTGACCACCCAAGTTGGCCGGTGATTCACGAACGTTAAAACTTGTAAAAACTATATGATGACATATATATGGATATATATATAGTTAACATGATAATATGATAAGTAAACATATCATTAAGTATATTAACAATGAACTACATATGTAAAAACAAGACTACTAACTTAATGATTTTTAAACGAGACATATATGTAACGATTATCGTTGTAAAGACATTTAATGTATATATATCATATTAAGAGATATTCATACATGATAATATCATGATAATATAATAATTTAAAATCTCATTTGATATTATAAACATTGGGTTAACAACATTTAACAAGATCGTTAACCTAAAGGTTTCAAAACAACACTTACATGTAACGACTAACGATGACTTAACGACTCAGTTAAAATGTATATACATGTAGTGTTTTAATATGTATTTATACACTTTTGAAAGACTTCAATACACTTATCAAAATACTTCTACTTAACAAAAATGCTTACAATTACATCCTCGTTCAGTTTCATCAACAATTCTACTCGTATGCACCCGTATTCGTACTCGTACAATACACAGCTTTTAGATGTATGTACTATTGGTATATACACTCTAATGATCAGCTCTTAGCAGCCCATGTGAGTCACCTAACACATGTGGGAACCATCATTTGGCAACTAGCATGAAATATCTCATAAGATTACAAAAATATGAGTAATCATTCATGACTTATTTACATGAAAACAAAATTACATATCCTTTATATCTAATCCATACACCAACGACCAAAAACACCTACAAACACTTTCATTCTTCAATTTTCTTCATCTAATTGAACTCTCTCAAGTTCTATCTTCAAGTTCTAAGTGTTCTTCATAAATTCCAAAAGTTCTAGTTTCATAAAATCAAGAATACTTTCAAGTTTGCTAGCTCACTTCCAATCTTGTAAGGTGATCATCCAACCTCAAGAAATCTTTGTTTCTTACAGTAGGTTATCATTCTAATATAAGGTAATAATCATATTCAAACTTTGGTTCAATTTCTATAACTATAACAATCTTATTTCAAGTGATGATCTTACTTGAACTTGTTTTCGTGTCATGATTTTGCTTCAAGAACTTTGAGCCATCCAAGGATCCATTGAAGCTAGATCCATTTTTCTCTTTTCCAGTAGGTTCATCCAAGGAACTTAAGGTAGTAATGATGTTCATAACATCATTCGATTCATACATATAAAGCTATCTTATTCGAAGGTTTAAACTTGTAATCACTAGAACATAGTTTAGTTAATTCTAAACTTGTTCGCAAACAAAAGTTAATCCTTCTAACTTGACTTTTAAAATCAACTAAACACATGTTCTATATCTATATGATATGCTAACTTAATGATTTAAAACCTGGAAACACGAAAAACACCGTAAAACCGGATTTACGCCGTCGTAGTAACACCGCGGGCTGTTTTGGGTTAGTTAATTAAAAACTATGATAAACTTTGATTTAAAAGTTGTTATTCTGAGAAAATGATTTTTATTATGAACATGAAACTATATCCAAAAATTATGGTTAAACTCAAAGTGGAAGTATGTTTTCTAAAATGGTCATCTAGACGTCGTTCTTTCGACTGAAATGACTACCTTTACAAAAACGACTTGTAACTTATTTTTCCGACTAGAAACCTATCCTTTTTTTGTTTAGATTCATAAAATAGAGTTCAATATGAAACCATAGCAATTTGATTCACTCAAAACGGATTTAAAATGAAGAAGTTATGGGTAAAACAAGATTGGATAATTTTTTCTCATTTTAGCTACGTGAAAATTGGTAACAAATCTATTCCAACCATAACTTAATCAACTTGTATTATATATTATGTAATCTTGAGATACCATAGACACGTATACAATGTTTCGACCTATCATGTCGACACATCTATATATATTTCGGAACAACCATAGACACTCTATATGTGAATGTTGGAGTTAGCTATACAGGGTTGAGGTTGATTCCAAAATATATATAGTTTGAGTTGTGATCAATACTGAGATACGTATACACTGGGTCGTGGATTGATTCAAGATAATATTTATCGATTTATTTCTGTACATCTAACTGTGGACAACTAGTTGTAGGTTACTAACGAGGACAGCTGACTTAATAAACTTAAAACATCAAAATATATTAAAAGTGTTGTAAATATATTTTGAACATACTTTGATATATATGTATATATTGTTATAGGTTCGTGAATCAACCAGTGACCAAGTCTTACTTCCCGACGAAGTAAAAATCTGTGAAAGTGAGTTATAGTCCCACTTTTAAAATCTAATATTTTTGGGATGAGAATACATGCAGGTTTTATAAATGATTTACAAAATAGACACAAGTACGTGAAACTACATTCTATGGTTGAATTATCGAAATCGAATATGCCCCTTTTTATTAAGTCTGGTAATCTAAGAATTAGGGAACAGACACCCTAATTGACGCGAATCCTAAAGATAGATCTATTGGGCCTAACAAACCCCATCCAAAGTACCGGATGCTTTAGTACTTCGAAATTTATATCATATCCGAAGGGTGTCCCGGAATGATGGGGATATTCTTATATATGCATCTTGTTATTGTCGGTTACCAGGTGTTCACCATATGAATGATTTTTATCTCTATGTATGGGATGTGTATTGAAATATGAAATCTTGTGGTCTATTGTTACGATTTGATATATATAGGTTAAACCTATAACTCACCAACATTTTTGTTGACGTTTTAAGCATGTTTATTCTCAGGTGATTATTAAGAGCTTCCGCTGTCGCATACTTAAATAAGGACAAGATTTGGAGTCCATGCTTGTATGATATTGTGTAAAAACTGCATTCAAGAAACTTATTTTGTTGTAACATATTTGTATTGTAAACCATTATGTAATGGTCGTGTGTAAACAGGATATTTTAGATTATCATTATTTGATAATCTACGTAAAGCTTTTTAAACCTTTATTGATGAAATAAAGGTTATGGTTTGTTTAAAAATGAATGCAGTCTTTGAAAAACGTCTCATATAGAGGTCAAAACCTCGCAACGAAATCAATTAATATGGAACGTTTTTAATCAATAAGAACGGGACATTTCAGTTGGTATCCGAGCGTTGGTCTTAGAGAACCAGAAAATTTGCATTAGTGTGTCTTATCGAGTTTGTTAGGATGCATTAGTGAGTCTGGACTTCGACCGTGTTTTCTTTAAAAATGATTGCTTAACATTTTTGTTGGAAACTATATATTTTTAACATATGAATATTATGTGATATATTAATCTCTTAACGTGTTTGATATTATGTGATAGATGTCTACCTCTAGAACAAGTCCCATTGACTCACCTAATAATAATGAAGAGTCAAATGTAAATTGGAATGATTTGTGGACTGATTCACAAGTTCCCGAAGAGGAACCGGAAGAAGAGTCAGAACCGGAAGAAGAATCGGAACCGGAAGAAGAATCGGAACCGGATGAAGAAATAGAACCGGTGGGGGAAATAATAAAACGGTTAAGTAAAAGAAAATCCTCAACCAACCGACCAAAGTTAATTATGGTCAATGGTGTTTCCGCCAAGGAAGCAAAATATTGGGAGGATTACCAATTCTCCGATGAATCGGATTCCGACGAGAATTCCGATGATGTTATAGAAATTACCCCAACTGAATTTAAAAAGGCAAAAGAAAATAATAAGGGAAAGGGCATAAAAATAGAGAAATCTAATTCCAACCCCGATGAACTTTATATGTATCGTCAACCCCCGAAGTCCTTAAGTTGTAACAATGACCCGGGAACCTCTAAACCACCAGGTTTTTCTAAACCAATGTGGACAACGACGGCTCGTATTAGGGGAACATCATATATCCCTAGAAACTTGGCAAAACGAACCAAAACCGAAGAAGAAGAAACGAGCGAGTCGGAATAAGATAGTTGTATTCGTGTGGTGTAATATATGGAATATAGTGTTCTTATGCTTTATGATATATGTAAAAATTGCTTGTATTAATAAGTATTTTTTTTATGAATCTAACTCTTGTCTATTTTACAGTTTAAAAACACAAAATGGATAGACAACCCAATATTTTAAGAGACCTACCCGGAGACATGATTGATGAAATCTTGTCTAGAGTCGGCCAGAATTCTTCGGCACAACTATTTAAGGCGAGATCAGTTTGTAAGACATTCGAAGAACGTTCCAAGAATGTCTTGGTTTATAAGAGACTTTCGTTTGAAAGATGGGGGATATCACATTGGGAAACCCATAAGTTACGATGTGTTTACTTTGACGCATATATTGCGGGGAACCCAAATGCTATTTTACGCAACGGGTTAAGAAATTATTTTGACTCAATATATCCGAATATTGGACTTCGTGATTTGGAAAAAGCGGCTAACATGCAACATAAAGAAGCATGTTATGCTTACGGATTAGTAATGTTCGCTTCTCACCAAAGTGAGAACAAGAACATCGGGCTACAACTATTAAACAAAACGTTTCCACAAGTAACGGAGTCGGTAATTGGGGTAAGAAATGAGGTTTTTAGATTATTACGGGACTGTTGGACATTACGTAACCCTCGTACCTTTGATGACGTTACAACACGCTGTCTTATCAACGGCCATAACGGTTATGTTGCACAAGACCAAGGATGGGAAGTAGTCCTAGTAAAACCAGAATGCATGACTTGTTTCTGGACGTATGAATTACGTGTCTTTATTGCCTTTGCTGAACGACTTGTGTACTAGCTAGAATTGTCTTCACAACTATCTTGTATCAAAGTTATTGTGTGCTATATTTCATGCTTTATGTAAAATAAGCGGTATTGTAAGTTTGTAAAATATTGTATAAAAGTTTGAACGCGAAATATTATTATAATCAGTTTTTTCATATAGAATTGTAGTAGTTGAATTGTATATTAGCTACTAAGTATGAACTTAACGGGTAGGTACTACCCGAATTTAAACTTATAAAACGCTAATATGAAGAAAAAGCTTTTATAAATGAGTTCATATTATGCTACGAAATACTATTAACTACTCTTAATATTCTGTATGATTAACTTGTTCCATTTAACTATTTTGAAGGAAATGGCACCGACTACTCGACACACCGTGAATATGAATGAAGAGGAATTCCGTACTTTTCTAGCTTCAAACATAGCCGCAGTACAGGCTGCGCTACATACCAACAATAACCTTGGATCTAGCAGTACAGGAAATCGTGTAGGATGCACCTACAAAGAATTCACTGCCTACAAACCTTTGGAATTTGATGGAACCGAAGGACCGATCGGATTGAAACGGTGGACCGAGAAGGTTGAATCGGTGTTTGCCATAAGTAAGTGTACTGAAGAGGACAAAGTGAAGTACGCTACGCATACCTTCACAGGTTCTGCGTTAACATGGTGGAATACCTATCTAGAGCAAGTGGGACAAGATGATGCGTACGCACTACCGTGGTCAGCATTCAAGCACTTGATGAACGAGAAGTACCGTCCCAGAACCGAGGTCAATAAGCTCAAGACAGAACTTAGAGGGTTACGAACCCAAGGATTTGATATTACCACGTACGAAAGACGATTCACAGAATTGTGCCTATTGTGTCCGGGAGCATTCGAAGATGAGGAAGAGAAGATCGACGCGTTTGTGAAAGGATTACCGGAAAGAATCCAAGAAGATATAAGTTCACACGAGCCCGCCTCCATACAACAGGCATGTAGAATGGCTCACAAACTAGTGAACCAGATTGAAGAAAGAATTAAAGAACAGACTGCTGAAGAGGCCAATGTGAAGCAAGTCAAAAGAAAGTGGGAGGAAAACGGTGATAAGAATCACCAATACAACAACAACAGCAATTACAACAATAATCGCAACAATTATCCCAACAATCGCAACATCAATCGCAACTACAACAAACGGCCCAACAACAACAACAACAACAACTACAACAATTATCCCAACAACAATAATAACCGCAACAACAACAACAATCAGAAGCAACTATGCCAAAGGTGTGAAAAGAATCACTCGGGGTTCTGCACCAAATTTTGCAACAAGTGTAAAAGAAATGGTCATAGCGCGACGAAGTGTGAGGTCTACGGACCAGGGGTTAATAGAACGAAAGGAACAAATGGTGTCGGAACGAGTAATGGCGGAGCAAGTAGTGTCGGAGCAAGTTATGCCAATGTAGTTTGTTATAAATGTGGAAAACCAGGCCACATTATTAGAAATTGCCCGAACCAGGAGAACACGAATGGACAAGGCCGTGGAAGAGTTTTCAATATTAATGCGGTAGAGGCACAGGAAGACCCGGAGCTTGTTACGGGTACGTTTCTTATTGACAATAAATCTGCTTACGTTTTATTTGATTCGGGTGCGGATAGAAGCTATATGAGTAGAGATTTTTGTGCTAAATTAAGTTGTCCATTGACGCCTTTGGATAGTAAATTTTTACTCGAATTAGCAAATGGTAAATTAATTTCAGCAGATAATATATGTCGGAATCGAGAAATTAAACTGGTTAGCGAAACATTTAAGATTGATTTGATACCAGTAGAGTTAGGGAGTTTTGATGTGATAATCGGTATGGACTGGTTGAAAGAAGTGAAAGCGGAGATCGTTTGTTACAAAAATGCAATTCGCATTATACGAGAAAAAGGAAAACCCTTAATGGTGTACGGAGAAAAGGGCAACACGAAGCTACATCTTATTAGTAATTTGAAGGCAAAAAAACTAATAAGAAAAGGTTGCTATGCTGTTCTAGCACACGTCGAGAAAGTACAAACTGAAGAAAAGAGCATCAATGATGTTCCCATTGCAAAAGAATTTCCCGATGTATTTCCGAAAGAATTACCGGGATTACCCCCACATCGATCCGTTGAATTTCAAATAGATCTTGTACCAGGAGCTGCACCAATAGCTCGTGCTCCTTACAGACTCGCACCCAGCGAGATGAAAGAACTGCAAAGCCAATTACAAGAACTTTTAGAGCGTGGTTTCATTCGACCAAGCACATCACCGTGGGGAGCTCCTGTTTTGTTTGTCAAGAAGAAAGATGGTACATTCAGGTTGTGTATCGACTACCGAGAGTTGAACAAACTTACCATCAAGAACCGCTACCCACTACCGAGAATCGACGACTTATTTGATCAACTACAAGGCTCGTCTGTTTATTCAAAGATTGACTTACGTTCCGGGTATCATCAAATGCGGGTGAAAGAAGATGATATTCCAAAGACTGCTTTCAGAACACGTTACGGTCATTACGAGTTTATGGTCATGCCGTTTGGTTTAACTAATGCACCAGCTGTGTTCATGGACCTTATGAACCGAGTGTGTGGACCATACCTTGACAAGTTTGTCATTGTTTTCATTGATGACATACTTATTTACTCAAAGAATGACCAAGAACACGGTGAACATTTGAGAAAGGTGTTAGAAGTATTGAGGAAGGAAGAATTGTACGCTAAGTTTTCAAAGTGTGCATTTTGGTTGGAAGAAGTTCAATTCCTCGGTCACATAGTGAACAAAGAAGGTATTAAGGTGGATCCAGCAAAGATAGAAACTGTTGAAAAGTGGGAAACCCCGAAAACTCCGAAACACATACGCCAGTTTTTAGGACTAGCTGGTTACTACAGAAGGTTCATCCAAGACTTTTCCAGAATAGCAAAACCCTTGACTGCATTAACGCATAAAGGGAAGAAATTTGAATGGAATGATGAACAAGAGAAAGCGTTTCAGTTATTGAAGAAAAAGCTAACTACGGCACCTATATTGTCATTGCCTGAAGGGAATGATGATTTTGTGATTTATTGTGACGCATCAAAGCAAGGTCTCGGTTGTGTATTAATGCAACGAACGAAGGTGATTGCTTATGCGTCTAGACAATTGAAGATTCACGAACAAAATTATACGACGCATGATTTGGAATTAGGCGCGGTTGTTTTTGCATTAAAGACTTGGAGGCACTACTTATATGGGGTCAAAAGTATTATATATACCGACCACAAAAGTCTTCAACACATATTTAATCAGAAACAACTGAATATGAGGCAGCGTAGGTGGATTGAATTATTGAATGATTACGACTTTGAGATTCGTTACCACCCGGGGAAGGCAAATGTGGTAGCCGATGCCTTGAGCAGGAAGGACAGAGAACCCATTCGAGTAAAATCTATGAATATAATGATTCATAATAACCTTACTACTCAAATAAAGAAGGCGCAACAAGGAGTTTTAAAAGAGGGAAATTTAAAGGATGAAATACCCAAAGGATCGGAGAAGCATCTTAATATTCGGGAAGACGGAACCCGGTATAGGGCTGAAAGGATTTGGGTACCAAAATTTGGAGATATGAGAGAAATGGTACTTAGAGAAGCTCATAAAACCAGATACTCAATACATCCTGGAACGGGGAAGATGTACAAGGATCTCAAGAAACATTTTTGGTGGCCGGGTATGAAAGCCGATGTTGCTAAATACGTAGGAGAATGTTTGACGTGTTCTAAGGTCAAAGCTGAGCATCAGAAACCATCAGGTCTACTTCAACAACCCGAAATCCCGGAATGGAAATGGGAAAACATTACCATGGATTTCATCACTAAATTGCCAAGGACTGCAAGTGGTTTTGATACTATTTGGGTAATAGTTGATCGTCTCACCAAATCAGCACACTTCCTACCAATAAGAGAAGATGACAAGATGGAGAAGTTAGCACGACTGTATTTGAAGGAAGTCGTCTCCAGACATGGAATACCAATCTCTATTATCTCTGATAGGGATGGCAGATTTATTTCAAGATTCTGGCAGACATTACAGCAAGCATTAGGAACTCGTCTAGACATGAGTACTGCCTATCATCCACAAACTGATGGGCAGAGTGAAAGGACGATACAAACGCTTGAAGACATGCTACGAGCATGTGTTATTGATTTCGGAAACAGTTGGGATTGACATCTACCGTTAGCAGAATTTTCCTACAACAACAGCTACCATTCAAGCATTGAGATGGCGCCGTTTGAAGCACTTTATGGTAGAAAGTGCAGGTCTCCGATTTGTTGGAGTGAAGTGGGGGATAGACAGATTACGGGTCCGGAGATTATACAAGAAACTACCGAGAAGATCATCCAAATTCAACAACGGTTGAAAACCGCCCAAAGTCGACAAAAGAGCTACGCTGACATTAAAAGAAAAGATATAGAATTTGAAATTGGAGAGATGGTCATGCTTAAAGTTGCACCTTGGAAAGGCGTTGTTCGATTTGGTAAACGAGGGAAATTAAATCCAAGGTATATTGGACCATTCAAGATTATTGATCGTGTCGGACCAGTAGCTTACCGACTTGAGTTACCTCAACAACTCGCGGCTGTACATAACACTTTCCACGTCTCGAATTTGAAGAAATGTTTTGCTAAAGAAGATCTCACTATTCCGTTAGATGAAATCCAAATCAACGAAAAACTTCAATTCATCGAAGAACCCGTCGAAATAATGGATCGTGAGGTTAAAAGACTTAAGCAAAACAAGATACCAATTGTTAAGGTTCGATGGAATGCTCGTAGAGGACCCGAGTTCACCTGGGAGCGTGAAGATCAGATGAAGAAGAAATACCCGCATCTATTTCCAGAAGATTCGTCAACACCTTCAACAGCTTAAAATTTCGGGACGAAATTTATTTAACGGGTAGGTACTGTAGTGACCCGAACTTTTCCATGTTTATATATATTAATTGAGTTTGATATTTAAATGATTAAATGTTTCCAACATGTTAAGCAATCAAACTTGTTAAGACTTGATTAATTGAAATATGTTTCATACAGACAATTGACCACCCAAGTTGGCCGGTGATTCACGAACGTTAAAACTTGTAAAAACTATATGATGACATATATATGGATACATATATAGTTAACATGATAATATGATAAGTAAACATATCATTAAGTATATTAACAATGAACTACATATGTAAAAACAAGACTACTAACTTAATGATTTTTAAACGAGACATATATGTAACGATTATCGTTGTAAAGACATTTAATGTATATATATCATATTAAGAGATATTCATACATGATAATATCATGATAATATAATAATTTAAAATCTCATTTGATATTATAAACATTGGGTTAACAACATTTAACAAGATCGTTAACCTAAAGGTTTCAAAACAACACTTACATGTAACGACTAACGATGACTTAACGACTCAGTTAAAATGTATATACATGTAGTGTTTTAATATGTATTTATACACTTTTGAAAGACTTCAATACACTTATCAAAATACTTCTACTTAACAAAAATGCTTACAATTACATCCTCGTTCAGTTTCATCAACAATTCTACTCGTATGCACCCGTATTCGTACTCGTACAATACACAGCTTTTAGATGTATGTACTATTGGTATATACACTCCAATGATCAGCTCTTAGCAGCCCATGTGAGTCACCTAACACATGTGGGAACCATCATTTGGCAACTAGCATGAAATATCTCATAAGATTACAAAAATATGAGTAATCATTCATGACTTATTTACATGAAAACAAAATTACATATCCTTTATATCTAATCCATACACCAACGACCAAAAACACCTACAAACACTTTCATTCTTCAATTTTCTTCATCTAATTGAACTCTCTCAAGTTCTATCTTCAAGTTCTAAGTGTTCTTCATAAATTCCAAAAGTTCTAGTTTCATAAAATCAAGAATACTTTCAAGTTTGCTAGCTCACTTCCAATCTTGTAAGGTGATCATCCAACCTCAAGAAATCTTTGTTTCTTACAGTAGGTTATCATTCTAATATAAGGTAATAATCATATTCAAACTTTGGTTCAATTTCTATAACTATAACAATCTTATTTCAAGTGATGATCTTACTTGAACTTGTTTTCGTGTCATGATTTTGCTTCAAGAACTTTGAGCCATCCAAGGATCCATTGAAGCTAGATCCATTTTTCTCTTTTCCAGTAGGTTCATCCAAGGAACTTAAGGTAGTAATGATGTTCATAACATCATTCGATTCATACATATAAAGCTATCTTATTCGAAGGTTTAAACTTGTAATCACTAGAACATAGTTTAGTTAATTCTAAACTTGTTCGCAAACAAAAGTTAATCCTTCTAACTTGACTTTTAAAATCAACTAAACACATGTTCTATATCTATATGATATGCTAACTTAATGATTTAAAACCTGGAAACACGAAAAACACCGTAAAACCGGATTTACGCCGTCGTAGTAACACCGCGGGCTGTTTTGGGTTAGTTAATTAAAAACTATGATAAACTTTGATTTAAAAGTTGTTATTCTGAGAAAATGATTTTTATTATGAACATGAAACTATATCCAAAAATTATGGTTAAACTCAAAGTGGAAGTATGTTTTCTAAAATGGTCATCTAGACGTCGTTCTTTCGACTGAAATGACTACCTTTACAAAAACGACTTGTAACTTATTTTTCCGACTAGAAACCTATCCTTTTTTTGTTTAGATTCATAAAATAGAGTTCAATATGAAACCATAGCAATTTGATTCACTCAAAACGGATTTAAAATGAAGAAGTTATGGGTAAAACAAGATTGGATAATTTTTTTCTCATTTTAGCTACGTGAAAATTGGTAACAAATCTATTCCAACCATAACTTAATCAACTTGTATTATATATTATGTAATCTTGAGATACCATAGACACGTATACAATGTTTCGACCTATCATGTCGACACATCTATATATATTTCGGAACAACCATAGACACTCTATATGTGAATGTTGGAGTTAGCTATACAGGGTTGAGGTTGATTCCAAAATATATATAGTTTGAGTTGTGATCAATACTGAGATACGTATACACTGGGTCGTGGATTGATTCAAGATAATATTTATCGATTTATTTCTGTACATCTAACTGTGGACAACTAGTTGTAGGTTACTAACGAGGACAGCTGACTTAATAAACTTAAAACATCAAAATATATTAAAAGTGTTGTAAATATATTTTGAACATACTTTGATATATATGTATATATTGTTATAGGTTCGTGAATCAACCAGTGGCCAAGTCTTACTTCCCGACGAAGTAAAAATCTGTGAAAGTGAGTTATAGTCCCACTTTTAAAATCTAATATTTTTGGGATGAGAATACATGCAGGTTTTATAAATGATTTACAAAATAGACACAAGTACGTGAAACTACATTCTATGGTTGAATTATCGAAATCGAATATGCCCCTTTTTATTAAGTCTGGTAATCTAAGAATTAGGGAACAGACACCCTAATTGACGCGAATCCTAAAGATAGATCTATTGGGCCTAACAAACCCCATCCAAAGTACCGGATGCTTTAGTACTTCGAAATTTATATCATATCCGAAGGGTGTCCCGGAATGATGGGGATATTCTTATATATGCATCTTGTTATTGTCGGTTACCAGGTGTTCACCATATGAATGATTTTTATCTCTATGTATGGGATGTGTATTGAAATATGAAATCTTGTGGTCTATTGTTACGATTTGATATATATAGGTTAAACCTATAACTCACCAACATTTTTGTTGACGTTTTAAGCATGTTTATTCTCAGGTGATTATTAAGAGCTTCCGCTGTCGCATACTTAAATAAGGACAAGATTTGGAGTCCATGCTTGTATGATATTGTGTAAAAACTGCATTCAAGAAACTTATTTTGTTGTAACATATTTGTATTGTAAACCATTATGTAATGGTCGTGTGTAAACAGGATATTTTAGATTATCATTATTTGATAATCTACGTAAAGCTTTTTAAACCTTTATTGATGAAATAAAGGTTATGGTTTGTTTAAAAATGAATGCAGTCTTTGAAAAACGTCTCATATAGAGGTCAAAACCTCGCAACGAAATCAATTAATATGGAACGTTTTTAATCAATAAGAACGGGACATTTCACATAAAACGTATGTGCAACGCCAACGAAGACTAAATCCTAATATGCAAGATGTAGTTAAGAAAGAGATTGTTAAACTGCTAGATGCAGGTTTGATATATCCAATTTCTGATAGTCCATGGGTAAGCCCAGTTCAATGCGTACCTAAGAAGGGTGGCATGACTGTCATTACAAATGAGAAAAATGAGCTTATTCCTACTAGGACTGTAACAGGATGGCGTGTATGTATTGATTATAGAAAATTAAATGACGCCACCAGAAAAGATCACTTTCCCTTACCTTTCATAGATCAAATGTTGGAAAGATTAGCCGGAAATAGCTACTATTGTTTTCTAGATGGATTTTCCGGATATTTTCAAATTCCAATAGTACCCGAGGATCAAGAGAAAACAACATTCACGTGCCCTTATGGTACTTTTGCTTACAAACGCATGCCATTTGGACTTTGTAATGCCCCTGCAACCTTTCAAAGGTGTATGATGGCGATTTTTCACGACATGATAGAAGAATGCATGGAAGTATTCATGGATGACTTTTCAGTCTTCGGTGATACATTTAAATCATGTCTAGTTAATCTGGAACGAATGCTAATTAGATGCGAAAAATCAAATCCAGTACTTAATTGGGAGAAATGCCATTTCATGGTTAAAGAAGGCATCGTTCTTGGACATAAAATTTCAAAAGAAGGAATTGAAGTGGATAGAGCTAAAGTAGATGTAATTGCTAAACTTACACATCCCACCAATGTTAGAGGAGTTAGGAGTTTTCTAGGGCATGCCGGTTTTTACCGACGTTTTATAAAAGATTTTTCTAAAATTGCCACTCCTATGAATAAACTCCTAGAAAAGGATGCGCCATTCATCTTTTCAGATGAGTGTATCAAATCTTTTAATATTCTTAAAGAAAAACTCACTAATGCACCAATCATGATAACACCAAATTGGAATCTACCATTTGAACTAATGTGCGATGCAAGTGATTTTGCAATGGGAGCCGTTTTAGGACAAAGGATTGAAAAACGATTTCAACCTATATATTATGCTAGTAAGACATTACAAGGAGCACAAACGAACTATACAACTACTGAAAAAGAACTCCTTGCTATTGTCTTTGCTTTTGACAAATTTCGATCATATCTCGTTCTAGCAAAAACGGTGGTCTATACCGACCATTCTGCTCTTAGATACCTATTTTCAAAACAAGATGCTAAACCAAGATTAATCCGTTGGATCTTACTCTTACAAGAGTTTGATATTGAAATTCGAGATAAAAGAGGAGCAGAAAATCTCGCCGCTGATCATCTTTCTCGTCTTGAAAATCCCAAATTAGAAGTTCTGAATGAATCGGCCATACAAGACAACTTTCCTGATGAATATCTATTGAAGATAGATTATAAAGAAATCCCATGGTTTGCAGACTATGCAAACTACTTAGTTTGTGGATTCCTTGAAAAAGGATTATCGTACCAAAGACGAAAGAAATTCTTCAGTGATATAAAACACTATTTCTGGGAAGATCCACACCTGTTTAAAAGTTGTCCCGATGGAATAATATGCCGATGTGTATTTAGAGATGAAGCTAGTAAAATTTTAAACCATTGTCACACAGGACCAACAGGAGGGCATTATGGGCCTCAACTAACAGCAAGAAAAGTTTATGAAGCTGGATTCTATTGGCCTACAATTTACAAAGACGCACACCTTCTTTGCAAATCCTGTGATGCATGTCAAAGAGCCGGAAAAAGAAGTCAACGTGATGAAATGCCACAAAATGTCATCCAAGTATGTGAAGTATTTGACATTTGGGGTATTGACTTTATGGGTCCATTTCCAAAATCTCATAATAATCTATATATACTCGTAGCCATTGATTATGTATCTAAATGGGCGGAAGCACAAGCTCTCCCAACTAACGATGCACGAGTTGTAGTCAACTTTTTAAAACGTCTTTTTGCAACGTTTGGAACACCGAAAGCTTTAATAAGTGATCGGGGTACTCATTTCTGTAATAATCAACTTGAGAAAGTTCTTAAAAGATATGGAGTAACTCATAAAATCTCCACCGCATATCATCCACAAACAAGTGGACAAGTTGAAAATACCAACCGAGCTTTAAAACGTATTCTAGAGAAAACCGTAGGATCAAATCCGAAGGAATGGTCCATTAAATTGGAGGATGCACTCTGGGCTTTTAGAACAGCCTACAAAACTCCAATTGGAACCACACCTTTTAGACTTGTTTATGGAAAAGCATGTCATCTTCCAGTAGAAATTGAACACAAAGCATTTTGGGCTTTGAAAACATGTAATCTTGATTTACATGAAGCCGGACGTCTACGATTAAGTCAACTAAACGAATTAGAAGAATTAAGACATGAAGCATACGAAAATTCGTTAATCTATAAAGAAAGAACGAAGAAATGGCATGATAAAAGAATCAGAAGTTCAAAAGAATTTAAAGAAGGAGACAGAGTTCTTCTTTTCAATTCACGATTCAAGCTATTTCCTGGAAAATTGAAATCAAGATGGTCTGGACCATTCATAGTCAAAAGAGTTTTCCCATACGGAACGATAGAATTAATAAATTCAAATGGGATTGAATTTAAAGTTAATGGTCACAGAGTTAAACATTACATACATGGTCCGATGGAAGTCGACAACGAAGTTAATCACAATTTCGACACCATAGCTAACTAAGTATGGGGAGAATCAAGTCTTTAAAGGATAATATGTATTTCTGTTAGAGTTAGATTGTCTGTTTTTGTGTAGTTCTCGAAAATGGAACCCGAATGGTCTTTCCCTAGCAGACCCTAAAGAACTAGTCTTCTCCCCCCATTCTGAATTTTTTTATTTTTTTTAGGTTTTTACAAAATGAAGACTGCCTGTGAACTAAACCATGGTCTAATGCTACACGCTTTGATCACTAAACGTAATAATGACATACTACCGAGTGAAATAGTATCAGTAATCAGAGAAAGAATGGACGGAGTTAGAAAAGAATCCAGATGCGAAGATAATAAGTTACAATTTGGTAAAGGAAAATCAAAATCCGCAGCGAAAAGAAGAGCACGACACCTAGAACGATGTCACAAATGCGGAAAATGGTCACATGGAGGTAAATGTTCAAATAATCAAACCTATTCAAATACCGAATTTGCTACTTTATGCAGAGACGGACCGTTCATATGTTTAGAAGAAAAGATACTGAATGCTCGAGGTTACGCCTATGTAGCCATGGAAAACCAATTAAACCGACTATCTTATGAATGGGATAGATCATATAACTAAGAAATCTATTTCACAGGTATGAATGTACAGTTTTTATTTTTATTTTTATTTTTAACCTTTTGATAATAAACGCTAATTTGTTCGCTAAAAAGTATTAAATTGGTATTGAATAAAATTAGGTTTGGCGACCGAAATTATTGATATCATTAAAAAATTTATTACATCACTGCGAAATTTAACGTTTATTCTTAAGGTATAAATATCTTTAATCAATCAACCCAAAATATTTCAAAAAATTCGTCATGAGTTAAATTAGGTCTTGGAACCGAAATTACTTTACCGAAAATAGGGGCGCATATTTTTGATAATATTTGATTGATTAAAGTGGGATAAAAAGACAAAAAGATTTTTAATTTTATTTTTACCATATTTTTAAAAATTAATATTTAAATCTTAAATTAATATTGTAAACTTTGTAAAAACAATATATTTAAAATTATAAATATTTGAAAAATTAATATAAGTTTAGTGTGAATTTATAATATGAATTTTTAAATTAAGATTGGTGTGAATTTTTTTTATTTTTAAAATATGAATTTTTAATTTTATGCATTTCAAATTTTAAGTTTGGTGTGAATTTTTAATATTAATTTTGAATTTTATATTTAAGTTGTGTGAATTTAAAAACAAAAATTTACTTTATCTCATTAAGTTAAGAATATGATTTTTAAAATTCGTCGTAAGTTGAAGACTAGGTCTTTGAACCGAAATTGCTTTACCCAAGGGAGGGACGAGAACTTTTATTATCATTATTTTTAATCTTATTGAATTAAAGTATGCCAAAAACATTAAAAAACCCAAAAATCTTAGCTTTTAAAACAATCGCTACAAAAAGACAAATTTTAAAATTTTATCGAGAGACGGACTAGGACATCGATCCGAAACGACCTCGTCCTAAATAACAAGGGAAACAAAATTTTAAAATTAATTTCTTAATTGTTTTCAAAAGTTAATGATTATATAAAAAAAAAAAAAAAAAAAACAAACAAACTCCGCGAGTCGCGGAGTTTGGAGGGTTAATCCCCGCGACTCGCGGAGGGTCTAAAAATAAAAAAAAAAAATATACCCGCAGAACAGATCAGTCCCCAACCCAAACCAAAAACATACTGCGAATTCTGCACGAAAAAACCTCGAAAATACACCCAAAAACACCCCAAAAATCCCAATTTTTAACCGTTAATCACCAAATCTTTTGCTAAAATCATGTTGAGAAGGATGCTATCTAAGAATTACTCAAGAAAAACGGTAAATTTCTACACCTAAACACCATTTAATCCGAAATTTGATGTTCTTGAGTCATTTTTTTTCCAATTTGATTTTGATGCTTTTTAGTGTAATTATGCTTAAATTGTTTATGTATTATGCTTGTATAACCTAGATTGATGCTGTTTAACATGATTAGAAACCTTAAACTTCAAATTTTGAATAATCTAGGGTTTGTGTTCTTGAGCAATTTGGGACTTTTTGATATAAACAGGTTATGGCTGATTTTTGTCATGAATTATTGCTAAATTGAGTAGTGTAACATGTCTAGGTAGTTAAATGATCCAAACTTTGAGCCTAAACATGATTTTGAGAATTAAAGTGGACTTTTTCAAGTCTAAAATTCATGAACTTGATTTTTGAAAGATAATGCCATTTGAGACTTGTTTAATTGCTAGTAATGATTATTTTGACATGTTATTTGAGTTGAATGCTTATGAACTTGGCGAACATTTTCGTATATGCTTATTTGAAAAAGTGTAGATTTGATAAAAATGTGAAAATGAGCTTAAGTTTGATATAAATTGATAATGTCATTGTAATTATTTTGATTGATGATTTTGCTGACACTAATGCATATTTGGATGCACAAAAAAATTGTGTTTGATGTATTTTGCAGAATGAAAGGGGTGAATCTTCATCCCAAGCCCGCAATGCTCCTGCTGAGAATTTGGAACAACAGGAGGTGGATAACTACTACAAGCAGGATATACCTCATCCAGTCATGACCTTTTCCGATATGCACTTGGAAGAGTTGCACCCGAACCTGAGATTTGACAGACTTTGGATAGATTATCCAAAATATCAACGGGGTTTGCATACTCTTCATTCCAAGGTTGTTGAGGTACCGAGGGTCATAGAATGGGGACCCTTAGAAGCTGTAGAATTGGTCGGGCCAATTAGGGAATTACTTGTACAGAGGTATGGTAATTCTTCTTTTAATGACTGGATATGTTTATTCACCATACGTAGACCTGTATATAAAGTATGGTGTGAAGAATTGTTATGTAGTATAGAGTTGAATGATCGGGTAGCTAGTTTAACCGATCGTTCTTTTATTAGATTTTTGTTAGGCGGTTCGATGCGCCACATGTCTTTACTGGACATGGCTCAGGCTTTACGTATATATACGCCTGAGGAGTTAGCGTCTGCCGATTGTAGAGGATTGATACTAAACGGTAGAAAGATAGATGAGAATTTTGATACACACGGTGTGTGGAGTCAAATGACAAGCCATCACCGTTTCAAAGGGGGAAATTACTCTTATTTGGATATAGATAGAGCCAAATTAAGAGTGATACATAGGTTTTTAGCTAATTCGATTACACAAAGGGGTAAGAACAAAGAAAAAGTAAATGAACAGGATTTGTTTTACCATATGTGTATTCGAGACCCACAAAGCGCTGTAAGTATACCATATTGTGTGGGTTATTATTTATCAGCTATGGTTCGGGGGATGCGACCGCATAGCATAATAGGAGGTGGTATTTTTATTACTTTGATTGGTGAATATCTCGGTGTAGATATAAGTCGGGGGGGATTATTACTAGAAGAGCCGGAACCCCGCGATACTATAGGTTTAAATGTATACCATGGTGCGAAAGTTTTGAAGAGGCGAAATAACGCCGCAGTACGATACCATGGTAGACATCCACAGGTGGAGAGAAACCAGCAACAAGGTAATGTAGGAGGGGGGAATGAGATGCAAGAAATGCATAGTTTTATAGCTTCTCAGGAATACGAAAATGCTAGACAGAGAGCATTTGAAGATTGGCAAGTTCATCAGAACCAGATCATAGCTCATTGCCAACATATAGGTAGAAACTATATTCCTACACCGAAACCCATCTTCCCTCCTTGGTCTATAGAGATGCAGCCACCATATCCTACGTATGACCCTGCCGAAGCATTCTATAGCACCTATGGTTATGCCTGGAACCCCTATTGGTACCAATATCATCCTTAGTTTACTTATTATTTTTTTATTATTTTGTAATTTGTAATTATTGATACGTTTAATACTTTTGTTAATATTGTAATCATTTTTATAATTATCTAACTTTTATTCTTAGATTTTAATAATTTTTGAATGTGGGGTAATATACCAAACTTCAAAAATATGTATATATGTTTGCAGTTTATCTTATGTACACAACAGGGTAAAACAAAGCATTTTCAAAGACTGGCATTAAGTTCAGCAAAAGCAACTAATTTTGACGACAAGATGCAAAATATATGTGAAATAACAACAAGACGGAATGAACAAATGATGTGCACCATTTATCATTCAGCAAAGAAACGCCAATATATTTGGAAACTTTGGTAAAATTTAATCATTTTCACACAAATCACCCTCAATAATTTAAATTGTTACTGATTTCTTGCAAATGAGGGCATTGCAAGATCTTAAGTGTGGGAAGGGGTTAAATTCTTTCGGATTTTAAAATTTTTATCTTAAACACTTGGTTACCATTAAAAATACTAGTAAAGCAGTAGTTGTATTAGAATCTAGTGCTCTCTGATAATAAAGAACAGCCCTAGTCTTATATACTAACTACCCAATTCTAGTAAAATTTTTAAAAATTTTTTCAATTAAATGAACTCAAAATCATGTTTATACATATTTATGAACGGTAAAACTAGGTTTTAACACCGAAATTATTGTTACCTCGGAAAGGACATAAATTGAGAAACAAACCAAAATGTTAAAATTCATTTAAAATGGAATAGAGGACGATAAAAAGGAAAATAAAAGCCAAGTGTGGGAAAATTCTCCAAGTTATTCAAAACATATATCACATATATCTGTAACAAATAACTGAAAATACTTTTGCTTTGGACTAAACTAAACTGTTTTACCCGATGAAAGAAAAGAAGAGATGGATCTACACGATGAATCAATTCCATCACTAAAAGGAAGTAAAGTCTTCCGAAAAAGACACGCCCTTCTTGATTTAGGTCATGAAGTTGTCGTCCAGACCAGCTGTAGGTTGACGAAAAATCTAGAAAAGTTATCACTAAAATCAGCAGGAAATCCACGGACCTCAGCATTAAACAGGGTCGCTAAGTGGTCAGATTTATCCTAACCATGAGAAGGATTTATCTCGTACAATGGGGGGGGGGCACCATGCAAATTAGCTGGATAAGACTAATGAATCAGATCCCCAGAAAGGATAATCTCCTTAAAGATTAAAAATCTGCCTTTAAGACTGATATTACTCAATCCTAGAGATTGACCTTAAAGATTGAGAATTACAAACTCATGGAATTCGATGATATCTAAACTCGAGCTTAAACGAGAAAATATTTTGATCAAAATTACAAACCGATTTGTTTTCTGAAAACCCTATTTTCAATGCGTTCATTACCATTGAACGTAAAATCCTAGGAATTCACCTGGAATTCATTAGGTCACCTGAACTAAATCGGGTGTCAACCGTAAGAACGGTGGTTGCATAGTGGTCAAAGACAGGACCTTGTGCCAGACCGAAAAATTATAAGGGTGAGCTTTACTATTGCTCCTACCAAGGATAGTAATTGCGTCCGACACGTTATAGACCATAATCAAAAGCATGTCACGGGACATTGCCTTAACAGTTGCTTGTTCAACGCTTTCCTTTACAACCGGACGGTAGTTTGCCGAAAGGTAATATACGAAACAAGTAAACTGGACGTGTTGCTTTCCTAATACAAGGTTAGCAAGTGGGTGACACAAAACCATAAGTTTTGAGCTAAAATTTTCAAATCTGAAACCCACCAAACCCACAAAAATATTTTGCAAACACCGGTAAAGGGTTATCCCGGAAAACTTATCTAGGGTAAAAACTAGATTTAATTTTCAAAAGATCAAATGTTTTCATAAAGATCCAATTTCCTTAATGGATCTAAATTTTTATAGTCATGTGGGACTGTAAACCATATCATTACTACCATTGTTTATACCGCCGTATAGAAATCACTGATGTACAAAGTGTGAAGAATAAAGAAGTGATTCTAGTATTTCAAGACAATATTGCTTGAGGACAAGCAACGCTCAAGTGTGGGAATATTTGATAATGCTAAAAACGAACATATATTTCATAGCATTATTCCTCAAAAAAGACAAGCTTTTAGTTGCAATTGTTCTATTTACAAGTGATATTCGTTTAAATAATAAAAGGTGAAGACAAAAGACAGATTCGACGAATTGAAGACGCAAACGACCAAAAAGCTCAAAAGAACAAAAGACAATCAAAAAGGTTCCAATTATTGATAAGAAACGTCTCGAAATTACAAGAGTACAAGATTCAAAACGCAAAGTACAAAATATAAAATTGTACGCAAGGACGTTCGAAAATCCGGAACCGGGACCAGAGTCAACTCTTAACGCTCGACGCAACGGACTAAAAATTACAAGTTAACTATGTATATAAATATAATATAATATATAATTAATTATATTAATTATATATATATTATATATATATTATAAAACCGTCGGCAGAGAAAGACTCCAAGGGTGTGAGCTGTAAATTCATTCTCCGCGACTCGCGGAGTTTGAAGAGGATTTTGCCGCGAGTCGCGGAGCCCCAAAAAACGAAAATCCCTATAAAGCCAACCGAATTCTGATCACAATTCATAATCTATTTTCTCTCTTCTCTCATATATACGATATATATATATATATAATTTATATTTTAATTTTAATTATAATTATAATTCTAATAATAAGGGTATGTTAGCGAATATTGTAAGGGTGTAAGTCGAAATTCTGTCCGTGTAACGCTACGCTATTTTTAATCATTGTAAGTTATGTTCAACCTTTTTATATTAATGTCTCGTAGCTAAGTTATTATTATGCTTATTTAAAACGAAGTAATCATGATGTTGGGCTAATTACTAAAATTGGGTAATTGGGCTTTGTACCATAATTGGGGTTTGGACAAAAGAACGACACTTGTGGAAATTAGACTATGAGCTATTAATGGGCTTTATATTTGTTTAACTAAATGATAGTTTGTTAATGTTAATATAAAGATTTACAATTGGGCGTCCCTATAAATTACCATATACACTCAATCGGACACGATGGGCGGGGTATTTATATGTACGAATAATCGTTCATTTAACCGGACACGAGAATGGATTAATAGCCACTAGAATAATTAAAACAGGGGTGAAATTACATTCAAGGGTAATTGGTGTAATTGTTAACAAAGTAGTAAAACCTTGGTTTACACGCAGTCGATAACCTGGTGTATTCATTAAACAAAGTATTAAAACCTTGTTACAATTCGAATCCCCAATTAGTTGGAATATTTAACTTCGGGTATAATAATAATTTGACGAGGACACTCGCACTTTATATTTATGACTGATGGACTGTTATGGACAAAAACCAGACGGACATATTAAATAATCCAGGACAAAGGACAATTAACCCATGGGCATAAAACTAAAATCAACACGTCAAACATCATGATTACGGAAGTTTAAAAAAGATTAATTTTTTTATTTCATATTTAATTCCCTTTATTTTATATTTAATTGCACTTCTAATTATCGCATTTTTTATTGTTATTATATTTAATTGCACTTTTAATTATCGTACTTTTTAATTATCGCAATTTTATTTTATCGCACTTTTATTATTCGCAATTTCATTATCGTTATTTACTTTACGCTTTGAATTAAGTCTTTTATTTATTTAATATTTTACATTAGGTTTTAACTGCGACTAAAGTCTTAAAATCGACAAACCGGTCATTAAACGGTAAAAACCCCCCTTTATAATAATAATATTACTTATATATATATATTTGTATTTTTATAAAAGTAAACTAATATAGCGTTGAGCTTTGTTTAAAGATTTCCCTGTGGAACGAACCGGACTTACTAAAAACTACACTACTGTACGATTATGTACACTGCCTATAAGTGTTGTAGCAAGGTTTAAGTATATCCATTCTATAAATAAATAAATATCTTGTGTAAAATTGTATCGTATTTAATAGTTTTTCCTAGTAAAATATAAACTATTTTATATACACCTCGCATAACATCAAATAGTAATCAAAATAATTAGGTGTTACAAATATTTGTTTTAATTACACTAATATTAATAATGATAGTTACTATAACATTATTAACAATAATACTAATAATTATCTTAATGATAATATAGTAATAATAATAATAACAATAACAATAACCATTTTTAAATAATGATATATATATATATATATATTAATAATGATAATAATAATAATAATACTAATAATAATAATAATAATAATAATAATAATAATAATAATAATAATAATAATAATTGGATAATAATAATAATACTAATTATAACTTTAACGATAATAACGATAGTAAATATAAAAAAAATAACAATTTTTAATGATAAATCCCTTTTATTGATAAAGATAATAATAATCATAATAATAAGATAAAACTAGAACGACGATAAAACGACGATAATAATAATCATTTTTAATAAAAATATCGAAAATTCAATTGATTATAACTTCTAATCCGTTCATCGAAACCATTCGATATCTAAAGGAAAAGTTCTTAATTTTTCGCTAGCTTTCCAAGGACATGCATATCTTATACCTTATCTCAACCGCAAGTGTAAATAATTCAAGATTCAACCTAACCTGTCTAAGGGCAATATCAAAAGTGCAAGCATGCATAATCCTAAATACTCGAGCACTAGTCAGGGATACACTATTAGTATGTAAAAGTTAAATTATGAGTACTCACGTCTCAATATTGAGATTCAATATTGCAGGAAAGGTACGTAGACGCAACGGAAATGATAAACACTATATTGACCTCACGAGCATACCCATGAACCATACTCAATCACCTCCATAGCTATAACCCATAATTTCCTTAATCCTATCCTACTCGAAAAACAATTTCGAAACCACTCGGACAGCACTC
Source organism: Rutidosis leptorrhynchoides (assembly GCF_046630445.1). Lineage (NCBI taxonomy): Eukaryota > Viridiplantae > Streptophyta > Magnoliopsida > Asterales > Asteraceae > Rutidosis > Rutidosis leptorrhynchoides. The sequence goes on from NC_092334.1 coordinate 131,350,013, forward strand.
CGTCGTAATATTTTATGTATACTAATAATATCTTGAAATAATACGGAGTAAATATATATATGTAAATCAATTGAGAGAGTTTAGAGAAAAATATTTTCAAGTTTCTATGAAATAATGAAACCTATTGAATTCTATTTATAATAGATTTTTGAATTATTAAAGTAAATTATTAAAGTATGAATTATTAAAGTGAATTATTAAAGTATGAATTATTAAAGCGAATTATTAAAGTATGAATTATTAAAGTGAATTATTAAAGTATGAATTATTAAAGTGAATTATTAAAGTGAAAGTAAAGTAAAAATAAAGTAAAGGTAAAGTTTAAGTATAGTAAAAGTATAAAACTATGTACGTATAATATGCGTATAAATATATATAATATTAATTTAAATCGTTATATATATTTAATAAAATAAAATATAAATATTGTTATCTTTATCATACTAGTTAAGTAATGAGTTGTCAAAAGTGGTTCTATATATTTATAAAAGTTATATACGTTTTATTAATAAAGGTCTTTTTAAACTGAAAACGTTTTTGTACGTTTGAAACTAAATAGATCAATCAAGTCTTTATGAGATTCAATCTTCCACTATCCTTTGTCTAGTTCTCAATGATTGACAATTTGTTCTTATTTATAAATCAATTTACCATTTTCCGAATATTGTTAAAATGAAAAGATTTCTCAAATCAACGTGAGCCTTTCAACAGAGACTTGTAATCATAATTCAATATATCTCATAATTCAATCATTTGATATTATCTTCTAATTCCATTGATAAACATTTTGAAACAGATACAATCATATAAAGTATTTAATCTAATATTTTGTTTACGTTTCAAGTTATAATATATATACACATATACATATATAATCATATTCGTTTAATGGTTCGTGAATCGTTGGAACTTGGTCGAGGTTGAATGAATGTATGAACATAGTTTAAAATTCTTGAAATTTAACTTAACAAATATTGCTTATCGTGTCCGAAACATATAAAGATTAAAGTTTAAATTTGGTTGGAAATTTCCGGGTTGTCACAGTACCTACCCGTTAAAGAAATTTCGTCCCGAAATTTGAGTGGAAAGGTCGTGAATGATAATAAGTATGTTTTCATGATGCATACGGGCTGAAAATTAGAGTTTTATCATCAGCGAATAATTTGGATAAACAATCCATTTATATGAAAAGTACGAATGAAGCTAACATAGAAGAGTGGAATGAGTAAGTGTAGATTCATCTTATCATTTGACGTAGATATGATTGATTCCTAGATTTCAAGGGATTTGAAGAAAATCTTCTTAACAAGATTTGACTCTCCGGTAATCAAGGGAATTAGGATCCGCTTTAAATGCGATCGTCCATTTTAATTGTTCTGTCGGAGATTTTCTTATAAATTTACCTCCTTCGTTTCCTTACAACTCACACCTTCTGTTGATGCATTTTATGCAAGTCCCTAGACATCTACTCACGTCCATTGCAGGTACAACAATTTACAGGCCACCATGATTGCTCGTTATTATCCTATCCGTGTTTGTATGTGGTTACAGGAACTGCAGGAACGAGATTTAGATGTTTGACTATGTTAGACTTAGTCAGACGTACGAGTGAAGCCTCACTAGTACGGCTGACAGGCTCATACGCACGGTTGATGCTGAGCTAAGTCACAATTACAACCTAAATGAGAAGACACGAGTGAGTGATCACCCGTACGGCTGATGAAGTCAACTCGTACGTGTGATGAATGAATCGTATGGGTGAGTCAACAGCAGGGGTATATAAAGTGTTATGTTCTTCATTTTAGGTTAAGCCTCTCATTTGTTACACACACTCAGATCTAGTGAGCTCCTCCGATTCTCTCTCAGTCCAAATCACCCAGGTGGTGAATAATAGCTCTAGGTGTTGATCTAATCACACTTGATTTAGTTGTGGTTTGACTAAATTAATCAAAAAAAAAAAAACTTAACCTATTCACTAGAGGGTTTGATTCACTTATTCTGCCATTTCGTGAGTTAAATATGTTGATTTCTAAGTTCCTAGTCATGTTTCATCACCTTCTATTCTTTCCCCCTCAACTCATATTTTAAAGTATTCATCAATATGCTCCATCCAGTTCTGATTCTCGATATACTTCTAACTTTCATATCGGTCATTCTTCTTTTTCATCTACCGCCGGAAGAATCTATTTACTTCTACTATACTCTTGGGTTTATAGTATTTCTAGTTCTCCCGTGTCTTTATATTGCTATATGCATCGATATATATGGTTTATAATTTCTGGTTTGTCGTTGGACTTTATATGTTCCCTTATATTTTAAAGTCTCTGCTTCTGTCTTCTATAATCATTATCATTCATAGTTAATGCTCTCTTTTATTTGCTGCAATTTATACCCCAATTTCTATTTCGGAGTTTTGCCCTTTTGTTTCTTCTTCTTGCGATTAAGCACCGCTTGTAATGGTCCAGAATTCACAGATATGAATTTCGGAATGAACAATGTTAATGTTCTAGGAAGGAAATTGTGATGGCACGATCTTGACTTGTCAAATTACTAGATTACCTTGGAAAAGGCCGAATCATCAAGAAATATTTCCTTGATATTTTAGAGGTTAAATAGAATACAAGAGTCGTATAACATGGCACATGATGATGTTATGATCTGTGAATCATCACGTTCCATTTAGAAACTCAGCATGACTTACTGTAATATAATCACATTGATCAAGTGTCATTATATTATACTAATTCATGCTTCAGTTCCCAACACTACTTCAAAATATTCCTATCTTAAACTTGAATGTTTCAGAATTTAGAAACTAAAATAGTTTATTTTATGATGTAATACAGATAGCGCGAAGAGGTAAATGATTTCAAATAAGAAAAATTAAGAAAAATATCTTCAGAAATATGGAGGATATTTATAATGAAAGATATGATGATATTTTAGAATTTCTAATATCAGAGGATGATGAAGAATATTTTCCGCAGGGGTTTAGAGTCAGGAACAAGGTATTCGTTAATGACTTCAGCAGGTACTGAATCATTTGGATCCTTTGAAGTCAGGTTCAGTCTTTGTAATTTGTCCACAGCCTCCTTCCTACTTTGCTCAATCCGTTTTCCAGTTCCAAAACTTCTCTTTTTATGCGCTTTGCCAGCACACTTCATCATTATCATCCAGCTTTTACCGTTTAAAGTCGTTTATAGTTTTTGCTGCTTCATCAGCATTTTTTTTTTCGGAGAACCAATTCGTAGTTCGGAGTGTTTTTCAGAAACTTCACATTCAAATTAAGTCCAGAAGATAGACGTTGTATATACACATATAACTGTTGGCGTAGAATGCTGCGAGATTTCAAAATACTAATTGCTAATTCCCAATGATTCGTATGGCAATTCTCATTACAAGATGCGAATGAGTAAATGATGGGGTTTCAATGAATAATTATAATGACTTTTTGGAGAGGCTAAAGTCAAAGGGTAATGAAGTTGTTGGTACATCTGCTAATAATGTGGTGGAATGTAAAAGGTTCCCTGGTAACGATGGTGTATATCTCAAGGTTATAATAAGGTTAGTCTGACTGAAAAGTCGAAGTTGACTTGCTGGAGCTGTGACAAAACTGGCTACTATGAATAGGAGTCGCAAAGTTATTTTTGCTAATAAATGCCAAAGAATCTGACGCGGATACGTTGTTTAAACTTTTACTTTGGTTTCAAGAGTTTTTCGGGTACATAACTGTGGGTAACATGTGGTTGGATCATCATCTCGATTGCTCATCATTCGAAGTGTCTTCAGAAATTTTCGAAGGATTTGAACACAGATTGTAATCGTTAACATACATTTGATGTTCTAACACAGTTTTGAAGTCAAAATATAGCTTGTGAAAGATGTAAGGATCTAAGAGTGATGATTTTGGTCATATCTCAAGTTGAATTTTGAGATTTCAAAATCAGAATATGTAATTAAATTTTGAATGAGTATGGTTGTTTTGATTTCTATAAAAGAATGTATATTGTTATGAAAGTAGGGAGTATAATGGATGATTTGCTGAATCAGATTCGAAGAATGTAACATGTTAATTGTGAATTTATATATCTCTCGGGTATTACCTACCCGTTAAAAAAAAGATTCACAATTAATATTTTGTACAAAAGAATTTTATTACAGTCTTTATGAAAATATATATATGTATATTTTCTTCAGATGTAACATAGATTTAATGAGTTAATGTTAAATTAAACTCATTTGATTTACGGTTGAAACTAGAATTGAATAATCCCTAAAGGCTTTAAAAAGTACATAACTTTTACGCAGTATTTCTTTAATGACATTGAAATTATGAATCAATACTTCGTTATTTGTTGATGTATGATGTTCGGTTCGTGGAATTCTTGTGAATTTCGCAAAGTACGAATGATGTTATCTGAAAAGTTTCGGGTACATCGATGATGAAAGTGTAAAATCAAATATATACTTGCTTTATTATGAATTGGAATTTGTTGAATTGCGACAGAGATTGTAGTTAACGCTGGTTAAGTTGCGGCCGAAGGACGTACATTATTGCATATTTGTAATATGAATTAACCGAGTAGTTAAGATTCACACACAATAGTTTAGCACGGAAAGATTTATTTCAATATATATATATATATATATATATATATATAATATACATATAATTTCTTCAGAGGGAATGAGTTAATTCTTCATAACTCGTTGATACAATATACACGTTATTGATTCGTAATGATGTCCACAGTGATTCTTGAACTGACGGAGTTTGTGATGTTATCTGTGTTGTTGATTCGGATGTTGACTGTACTGACGATGCTGGTAACGCTGACGGTACTGTTGATGCTGTTGGTAAAGCAAGTTTAGCTTGTTAATCACACACCATTTTTGTCAGGGTTTCTACTCTTCCTTCTATCATTTTGGTTCGCTTAACTGATTTATGGTTAGGGCTAGATTAGATAATCTCTAAGACTTTAGAGATTACATAATCGCCGCGGAATGTTTCTCCAATGAAGTTATGAATTAATACTTCATCAGTTATTGTTGTTGGTACTCCTTGGTATCTATGGTGCGTATGACGTTGATGCTCGTGGGACAGATTGTGAAGTTGAGGTTTACGACGCGGTTGTGGTTGGAGGTGGTAATGGTACTGTTGGCGTTGATGATGGTGGTACTGGTTATGCTGCTGATGCTGCTGCTGGTGTTTGTAATCTCTGCACCATATTCTCCAAAGCCACTACCCGAGCGCGAAGCTCGTTGACTTCTTCTATTACACTGGGGTGATTGTCGGTTTGGACGAGCGGATAAATAAAATCTAAAATTTGATGTAATATATAATTGTGACGAGATACTCTGGAAATGAGCGAGAAAATGGTGTTTCGGACAGGTTCGCCGGTAAGTGCTTCAGGTTCTTCGTCAAGAGGGCAATGTGGTGGATGGAAGGGATCACCTTCTTCTTGTCTCCAATGATTGAGGAGGCTACGAACCCATCCCCAATTCATCCAGAATAGGTGATGACTGATTGGTTGATCTATTCCGGTCACACTGCTTTCGGAGCTTGAATGGGATTCCATTTCGGAATCTGAGTGACTTGAACTGATGACGAATTCCATTTCGTACGATTGGATAAAGGATTTTTTTTTCCGATATGAAATGATTTTGGCTAACGGATGATATTCTAATTACATAGAATATATATATATATATATATATATATATATATATATATATATATATATATATATATATATATATATATATATATATATATATATATATATATATATAGATCAAAAGATTTCGTAGATTACGGAGGACTTTGCGGGATATGTCAGGCAAAGTTTAAAGCAACAGATATGATTTAGCAGATATGCTAAGATATGAATTTTTGTCTATACACTATTCATGCAATCAATGCAGCAAGACGTGTCTTAGACTAAAAATGATAAGCAGGTAATTTCCTGAGGATGATAAGTAGTTAATTTTTGACACAAAATGATAAGCAAAACTTTTGACATGCAGACCGGGTCGAAGTCCAGACTCACTAATGCATCCTATCGACTTATCAGTTAGACACACTAATGCAGACCTGGTTCGCTAAGACCACCGCTCTGATACCAACTGAAAGGACCCGTTCATATACATTATAAACGATTCACAATAGTTGATTACATTGCGAGGTATTTGACCTCTATATGATACATTTTACAAACATTGCATTCGTTTTTAAAAGACAAACTTTCTTTACATCGAAAATTGACAGGCATGCATACCATTTCATAATATCCACTATCCAACTATAAATTGATTAATAATAATCTTTGATGAACTCAATGACTCGAATGCAACGTTCTTCGAAATATGCTATGAAAGACTCTAAGTAATATCTATAAAATGAGCAAATGCACAACGGAAGATTTCTTTAACACCTGAGAATAAACATGCTTTAAAGTGTCAACCAAAAGGTTGGTGAGTTCATTAGTTTATCATAATCATTTATTTCCATCATTTTAATAGACCACAAAAATTTCATTTCCAGTTCTCATAAATATACGTCCCATGCATAGAGACAAAAATAATCATTCATATGGTGAACACCTATTAACCGACATTAACTAGATACATATAAGAATATCCCCTATCATTCCGGGATCCTCCTTCGGACATGATATAAATTTCGAAGTACTAAAGCATCCGGTACTTTGGATGGGGTTTGTTATGTAGTGACCCGAACTTTTCCACGTTTATATATATTAATTGAGATTGATATTTACATGATTAAATGTTTCCAACATATTAAGCAATCAAACTTGTTAAGACTTGATTAATTGAAATAGGTTTCATATAGACAATTGACCACCCAAGTTGACCGGTGATTCACGAACGTTAAAACTTGTAAAAACTATATGATGACATATATATGGTTATATATATAGTTAACATGATATTATGATATGTAAACATATCATTAAGTATATTAACAATGAACTACATATGTAAAAACAAGACTACTAACTTAATGATTTTGAAACGAGACATATATGTAACGATTATCGTTGTAACGACATTTAATGTATATATATCATATTAAGAGATATTCGTACATCATAATATCATGATAATATAATAATTTAAAATCTCTTTTGATATTATAAACATTGGGTTAACAACATTTAACAAGATCGTTAACCTAAAGGTTTCAAAACAACATTTACATGTAACGACTAACGATGACTTAACGACTCAGTTAAAATGTATATACATGTAGTGTTTTAATATGTATTCATACAATTTTGAAAGACTTCAAGACACTTATCAAAATACTTCTACTTAACAAAAATGCTTACAATTACATCCTCGTTTAGTTTCATCAACAATTCTACTCGTATGCACCCGTATTCGTACTCGTACAATACACAGCTTTTAGATGTATGTACTATTGGTATATACACTCCAATGATCAGCTCTTAGCAGCCCATGTGAGTCACCTAACACATGTGGGAACCATCATTTGGCAACTAGCATGAAATATCTCATAAAATTACAAAAATATGAGTAATCATTCATGACTTATTTACATGAAAACAAAATTACATATCCTTTATATCTAATCCATACACCAACGACCAAAAACACCTAAAAACACTTTCATTCTTCAATTTTCTTCATCTAATTGATCTCTCTCAAGTTCTATCTTCAAGTTCTAAGTGTTCTTCATAAATTCCAAAAGTTCTAGTTTCATAAAATCAAGAATACTTCCAAGTTTGCTAGCTCACTTCCAATCTTGTAAGGTGATCATCCAACCTCAAGAAATCTTTGTTTCTTACAGTAGGTTATCATTCTAATACAAGGTAATAATCATATTCAAACTTTGGTTCAATTTCTATAACTATAACAATCTTATTTCAAGTGATGATCTTACTTGAACTTGTTTTCGTGTCATGATTCTGCTTCAAGAACTTCGAGCCATCCAAGGATCAGTTAAAGCTAGATCCATTTTTCTCTTTTCCAGTAGGTTCATCCAAGGAACTTAAGGTAGTAATGATGTTCATAACATCATTCGATTCATACATATAAAGCTATCTTATTCGAAGGTTTAAACTTGTAATCACTAGAACATAGTTTAGTTAATTCTAAACTTGTTCGCAAACAAAAGTTAATCCTTCTAACTTGACTTTTAAAATCAACTAAACACATGTTCTATATCTATATGATATGCTAACTTAATGATTTAAAACCTGGAAACACGAAAAACACCGTAAAACCGGATTTACGCCGTCGTAGTAACACCGCGGGCTGTTTTGGGTTAGTTAATTAAAAACTATGATAAACTTTGATTTAAAAGTTGTTATTCTGAGAAAATGATTTTTATTATGAACATGAAACTATATCCAAAAATTATGGTTAAACTCAAATTGGAAGTATGTTTTCTAAAATGGTCATCTAGACGTCGTTCTTTCGACTGAAATGACTACCTTTACAAAAATGACTTGTAACTTATTTTTACGACTATAAACCTATACTTTTCTGTTTAGATTCATAAAATAGAGTTCAATATGAAACCATAGCAATTTGATTCACTCAAAACGGATTTAAAATGAAGAAGTTATGGGTAAAACAAGATTGGATAATTTTTCTCATTTTAGCTACGTGAAAATTGGTAACAAATCTATTCCAACCATAAATTAATCAACTTGTATTGTATATTATGTAATCTTGAGATACCATAGACACGTATACAATGTTTCGACCTATCATGTCGACACATCTATATATATTTCGAAACAACCATAGACACTCTATATGTGAATGTTGGAGTTAGCTATACAGGGTTGAGGTTGATTCCAAAATATATATAGTTTGAGTTGTGATCAATACTGAGATATGTATACACTGGGTCGTGGATTGATTCAAGATAATATTTATCAATTTATTTATGTACATCTAACTGTGGACAACTAGTTGTAGGTTACTAACGAGGACAGCTGACTTAATAAACTTAAAACATAAAAATATATTAAAAGTGTTGTAAATATATTTTGAACATACTTTGATATATATGTATATATTGTTATAGGTTCGTGAATCAACCAGTGGCCAAGTCTTACTTCCCGACGAAGAAAAATCTGTGAAAGTGAGTTATAGTCCCACTTTTAAAATCTAATATTTTTGGGATGAGAATACATGCAGGTTTTATAAATGATTTACAAAATAGACACAAGTACGTGAAACTACACTCTATGGTTGAATTATCGAAATCGAATATGCCCCTTTTTATTAAGTCTGGTAATCTAAGAATTAGGGAACAGACACCCTAATTGACGCGAATCCTAAAGATAGATCTATTGGGCCTAACAAACCCCATCCAAAGTACCGGATGCTTTAGTACTTCGAAATTTATATCATATCCGAAGGGTGTCCCAGAATGATGGGGATATTCTTATATATGCATCTTGTTAATGTCGGTTACCAGGTGTTCACCATATGAATGATTTTTATCTCTATGTATGGGATATGTATTGAAATATGAAATCTTGTGGTCTATTATTATGATTTGATATATATAGGTTAAACCTATAACTCACCAACATTTTTGTTGACGTTTTAAGCATGTTTATTCTCAGGTGATTATTAAGAGCTTCCGCTGTCGCATACTTAAATAAGGACGAGATTTGGAGTCCATGCTTGTGTGATATTGTGTAAAAACTGCATTCAAGAAACTTATTTTGTTGTAACATATTTGTATTGTAAACCATTATGTAATGGTCGTGTGTAAACAGGATATTTTAGATTATCATTATTTGATAATCTACTTAAAGCTTTTTAAACCTTTATTGATGAAATAAAGGTTATGGTTTGTTTTAAAATGAATGCAGTCTTTGAAAAACGTCTCATATAGAGGTCAAAACCTCGCAACGAAATCAATTAATATGGAACGTTTTTAATCAATAAGAACGGGACATTTCAGTTGGTATCCGAGCGTTGGTCTTAGAGAACCAGAATTTTGCATTAGTGTGTCTTATCGAGTTTGTTAGGATGCATTAGTGAGTCTGGACTTCGACCGTGTTTACTTGAAAAATGATTGCTTAACAAATTTTGTTGGAAACTATATATTTTTAACATGTGAATATTATGTGATATATTAATCTCTTAACGCGTTTGATATTATGTGATAGATGTCTACCTCTAGAACAAGTCCCATTGACTCACCTAATAATAATGAAGAGTTAAATGTAAATTGGAATGATTCGTGGACTGATTCACAAGTTCCCGAAGAGGAACCGGAAGAAGAGTCGGAACCGGAAGAAGAATCGGAACCGGAAGAAGAATCGGAACCGGATGAAGAAGTAGAACCGGTGGGGGAAATAATAAAACGGTTAAGTAAAAGAAAATCCTCAACCAACCGACCAAGGTTAATTATGGTCAATGGTGTTTCCGCCAAGGACGCAAAATATTGGGAGGATTACCAATTCTCCGATGAATCGGATTCCGACGAGAATTCCGATGATGTTATAGAAATTACCCCAACTGAATTTAAAAAGGCAAAAGAAAATAATAAGGGAAAGGGCATAAAAATAGAGAAATCTAATTCCAACCCCGATGAACTTTATATGTATCGTCAACCCCCGAAGTCCTTAAGTTGTAACAGTGACCCGGGAACCTCTAAACCACCAGGTTTTTCTAAACCGTTGTGGAAAACGACAGTTAGTATTAGGGGAACATCATATATCCCTAGAAACTTGGAAAAACGAACCAAAACCGAAGAAGAAAAAACGAGCGAGTCGGAATAAGATAGTTGTATTCGTGTGGTGTAATATATGTAATATAGTGTTCTTATGCTTTATGATATATGTAAAAATTGCTTGTATTAATAAGTATTTTTTTATGAATCTAACTCTTGTCTATTTTACAGTTTAAAAACACAAAATGGATAGACAACCCAATATTTTAAGAGACCTACCCGGAGACATGATTGATGAAATCTTGTCTAGAGTCGGCCAGAATTCCTCGGCACAACTATTTAAGGCGAGATCAGTTTGTAAGACATTCGAAGAACGTTCCAAGAATGTCTTGGTTTATAAGAGACTTTCGTTTGAAAGATGGGGGATATCACATTGGGAAACCCATAAGTTATGATGTGTTTACTTTGATACATATATTGCGGGGAACCCAAATGCTATTTTACGCAACGGGTTAAGAAATTATTTTGACTCAATATATCCGAATATTGGACTTCGTGATTTAGAAAAAGCGGCTAACATGCAACATAAAGAAGCATGTTATGCTTACGGATTAGTAATGTTCGCTTCTCACCAAAGTGAGAACAAGAACATCGGGCTACAACTATTAAACAAAACGTTCCCACAAGTGACGGAGTCGGTAATTGGGGTAAGAAATGAGGTTTTTAGATTGTTACGGGACTGTTGGACATTACGTAACCCTCGTCCCTTTGACGACGTTACAACACGCTGTCTTATCAACGGCCATAATGGTTATGTTCCACAAGACCAAGGATGGGAAGTAATCCTAGTAAAACCAGAATGCATGACTTGTTTCTGGACGTATGAATTACGTGTCTTTATTGCCTTTGCTGAACGACTTGTGTACTAGCTAGAATTATCTTCACAACCATCTTGTATCAAATTTATTGTGTGCTATATTTCATGCTATTTGTAAAATAAGCGGTATTGTAAGTTTGTAAAATATTGTGTAAAAGTTTGAACGCGAAATATTATTATAATCAGTTTTTCATATAGAATTGTAGTAGTTGAATTGTATATTAGCTACTAAGTATGAACTTAACGGGTAGGTACTACCCGAATTTAAACTTATAAAACGCTAATATGAAGAAAAAGCTTTTATAAATGAGTTCATATTATGCTATGAAATACTATTAACTACTCTTAATATTCTGTATGATTAACTTGTTCCATTTGACTATTTTGAAGGAAATGGCATCGACTACTCGACACACCGTGAATATGAATGAAGAGGAATTCCGTACTTTTCTAGCTTCAAACATAGCCGCAGTACAGGCTGCGCTACATACCAACAATAACCTTAGATCTGGCAGTACAGGAAATCGTGTAGGATGCACCTACAAAGAATTCACTGCCTGCAAACCTTTGGAATTTGATAGAACCGAAGGACTGATCGGATTGAAACGGTAGACCGAGAAGGTCGAATCGGTGTTTGCCATAAGTAAGTGTACTGAAGAGGACAAAGTGAAGTACGCTACGCATACCTTCACAGGTTCTGCGTTAACATGGTGGAATACCTATCTAGAGCAAGTGAGACAAGATGATGCTTACGCACTACCGTGTAACATCCCGCGTTTTTCCGTTAAATTTATTTTAACACCGTCTTTTTTTTTAAAATAATATCTTTCGTCATTTAATTTGGCATCTTTCGTTAACTAACGTTCATAATATCCTCGTTATTTAATTATAACGTCACCCGTTTACTCGAGCGTTTTAAATATTCATTTGGTTATTTCCCGCACCCGCTTTGAAACTAGAGGGACCAAACTTGCAAAGAGGCCAAAGATTTGACTAGGTCAACTAGTCAAACCTTCAACCTCCTCCTCTCATTCATCTCTCTCTTTCTCCTTTTGATACTTCCAAATCCTCTCAACTTTCTAACATAAATTCATCATCTAAATCCGGATTAGGGAGCTAGCAACCAAATAAATTACATATTCTTGATCCTCTCATCATCCTCTTCGATTTGATGCTAACTACTTTGATTTTGGGTAACATTTCTAAAACACTAGATTTCTTTAAATTTGTGTTCTTGACTTAAAAGTGTGTTAATTAGTGTCTATGGCTCATTGTGATGTCGTGTATGTAATTTATATGCTCGATTTGTTGTTTTTGGTGTAACTAGCTTGAATATGAAAATTGCTTGCTTAATCTTTGATTTTGGATGATTAAAAGTTGTTTAATTGTTAAAGTTCATGTATTAAATGTGTTACTAGCATCATTAGCTTCAAATTGATGTGTAGGTTGATTAAGAAAACTTCAAAAACATGATTATTGATTTTGAGATGTTTGACTAGGGTTTGATAGTTCTTAACATGAATTTTTGGATGCTTGAATGTCATGGAATGTTAATTGTTAGTGTCTAGTAGTAATGTATGCTTCATTACCTTCAAAACGGCATATCATATGTGTGAATTGGTTTCCCGAAACTCAAAATGCAATTGATGAACTTGAAACTTTGAAAATGGACTTTTATTGTTCGCTTGATGAGATTTCGGCTATTGTAAATGATTTTATTGTTGGACCATAAGTGCTTAGTTGTATTCCTCGTCAAAATACCTTTCCAACGATATATGATAGGCATTATAAATGTTTGCGGGTCAAGAGTTGGGTTGGAAAAGGTTTTGGTTCGTGCATACTTTGAAAAACTGACCAGAATTCTCTGCCCAGATGGTGGCGCGGCGCGCCCCATCCCCGCGCGGCGCGCGGATTGGCCTGGTCAGATTCTGACCTCTTTGTCCCATTTCACGTGAAATGTTTGACTAGCTACCGACCTCCGATTCACATGAAACTTGTTCTAATATACTTGTATATGAATAATTAGCATAGAAAAATAGTCCGGGACCCGACCCGAACATGTTGACTTTTTTGTTGACTTTGACCCGACCAAGTTTGACTTTTTGTCAAACTTAACCAATTAATTATGCAATCTTTCTAACATGATTCTATACTTGTATCTTGCATGAAACTTGACAATTTTCTTCACATGCTACATAATCGAGTCGTGTCGAGCCATAGGACTAATTGAACAACTTTGACCCTTCGTGACTATCGTTATTGATACAACCTACTTGTTTAGGTCGAGATTAGCTTTGTCTTTGCACGCGTTTACTCGTTGAAGTACTTTATTAACTCTTGCGCTCAAGGTGAGATCATAGTCCCACTTTTACTCTTTTTGAACTTATATTTGGGATGAGAAAACATAAACGATTCTTTTGAATTAAGTGAACACAAGAACGAGAAAACAAACATTCTACATACGAGTTTAGAACAAAAATCCTCAATTCGATTATCATTAGTTACACTTGACGGGTGTAAGCGGGAACTTATGTTATATGGCCATATGGGTTGACAACCCTCATCTTTGATGGTTCGCTACCGTCTACGGATGAAATATATTTTCGAGAATCAGTGTTTGTTCTAGCACTATGGATGGGGTATACAATGGATGGAATGTTAAGCTTTGATAATTGGGTGCTCGTGAATATTAACTTTTAGAATGTATTACTATTATTTCAACTTTGCAAACCTTGTGGTTCGACTTACTTACTTTTACTCACTTACTTACTTAAACCTATGATTTCACCAACGTTTTCGTTGACAGATTTCTATGTTTTTCTCAGGTCTTGCACGATATGTGATACATGCTTCCGCTCATTATTTGATACTTGCATTGGATGTCGAGTATACATGCATTTCATGGAGCGTCTTATGACTTTACTTTAAACCGTGTCGCCTAGATTTCATTTGTACTTATAACCTTGTAACTTAACTTTTGGTTGAACAATTCTTTTAAACTTTGGAAACAATCTTTATGTTGAAATGAAGGCGACATATTTTGGTCAAACGTTGTCTTAAAGACTTATGACCAGGTAATGGGACCCATGTAGACGACGCCGTCACTTGACGATTTGTCGGGGTCGCTACAAGTGGTATCAGAGCCTTGGTTGTAGGGATTTAGAGTTCATTTGTGTCCACCCTGAGTCATAGGGTACATAGGTGAATCTAGACTACAACCGGCATATAGACTGAAGTAGGAATTACTTGACTATTTGTGCATTTATACTCGAACTCTTCTATCATATCTAACTCGTATTCGATCTTGATCTTACGTTGATAAATTTTGTTGACGCGCCACCTTGACTTTATGAAGTAATGTTAAATGCACATGAGAATCAGGGTAATATAATTTCCGGGATTATATTACGGTGATTCACATGGACGTTCCGACATTATGACATAAAGAATTTAAGGCGAGTCAAGGAAAAATTTTCTCTCTATCCTTATTCCATATCACGGTTAGTATTGTTAAGAATACTAATCAACGATATTCTTGTGTCATGAAGGAACAATGGCTCACCAAGGTCAACACAATACCCCTCTCGAAACTCTAGAACAAGCTCTTCAACGAATGATAACCACCGCCGTGGGTACGGCCGTGGCCGATCACTTTTCCAACAACACCAATCGTGGAGCCGGTAATTCAAGCGAAGGTTGCTCCTACAAGAACTTCATGAAGAACAACCCTCCCACTTTCGATGGAACCGGAGGACCGGTTGTTCTCACCCGATGGTTTGAACAAATGGAGACCGTTTTTAACACAAGCGGTTGTCGAGACCAAGATAAGGTCAAGTTTTCCACCCTCACTTTCACCGGCATTGCTCTTTCGTGGTGGAACAAGTACGTACAATCGGTGGGTATCGATGAAGCCCACACACTCTCATGGACCGAATTAAGAGAAAGAATGATCACCGAATATTTTCTGTGCGACGAGACTCGAAGGCTCGAACAGGGTCTAAGGAATTTAAAAACGGTCGGGAACGACCTCGAAACTTATAATCAACGGTTCACCGAACTAGTCTCAATGTGTCCAAATCTCATGACTCCCGAATCCCTAAGAGTCGAACTTTACATGGATGGCCTCCCTAAGAGCATTCAACACGGGGTAATGGCATCCCAACCCACTAACATACAAGAGGCTTTAACCAAGGCCCGCCAAACTTTAGAAACGGCGAATGAAATGGAAGCACCGGCACCAATGGTCGAGAACCACCCGAGTAACAACAAAAGAAAATGGGAAGCCTCCCAATCAAGCAACCGCAACAATAACAACTTCACCAAAGAGCCCTTTTTCCCCAGCGACAAGAAAGGGTATGCCGGAAAACTACCTTTTTGTAACGAATGCCACAAGCATCACTTTGAAGGATGTGGCAGGTTTCGCCACCGGCGCCAAGGAAGTGGTCACATCGACAAACATTGTGGAAGTGCCACCCCCGTCCCTCGAAAGGGACCCAACACACAAAAGTCGGTCACTTGCTACGCATGTGGCCAAACGGGTCATTTTAGGAATGAATGCCCAAATAAGAAAATCAACCCCAACGCACGCCGTTAAACTTTCAACATCAACGCCTAGGATGCCCGAGACGACGATGGACTAGTCACGGGTATGTTTCTTCTCGAAATTCTCACGTTTCATGTTTATTCGATTCGGTTACCGTTAGACGTTTTATAATCAAGGCTCTGACTCATACTCTTTGCACTTCACCTTTTTCCCCTAGACACTACTTAGGCAATTTAAGTGACCAACGGAAAATATTGTGTGCCTATAAATTTTATTGGAGGATATACGTTAAGACTTTTGACTTGACACCTATAGAATTAGGGAGCTCGAAACCTATTCGTTAAAAAGAAAATGTTTTCCCCATCATCTTGTATAGATTATTGTGAACTGAGTAATTTTCGGTTAGAAACCGATACCCTCTCCCTCGCATCCATGACCTCATGATTACTTGCATGAATCCCATGTGTATTCCAAAACGACCTCCGTTCCGGTTATCATCAATTGGGGGTTAAGGGAGACGATGTCTCCTAAGCCATCTTCCGAACTCGCAACGTTAGTTGTAAATCTCTCTTAGTACCGTCGATTTATTTAGGACTCCGTCCGTATTCATGAACCTCCTAAACCACGTATGCAAACTTATCTAGACAAATCTGTTATCGTATTTATAGATGACATCTTAACTTATTCAACTAAGTCCAATTTTCTAGACTATGATGTTAATGGTCAAGGCATTACAATCAATCTCAAAATCAAGCCACATGTAATCAGGGAACTCTCCCAACTCAGACTTGTATTCGTAAAAATCTTAGATCTCACCGGTTCTTACCGAAAATTCATTTCTGACTTTTCTCGTGTTACACGTCTTTAATCTCTCCGCGATCGAACCTTGAGCGTGATTCTTCACACCAACATTTCTAGCTAAATTCGTACAACACCAGATGGGACTCAAATATGGAAATATTTCTACTTGGACGCCGAAAGGCATACTCCCTCGACTCGAAATCAACGGAACGGAAATTCGTTATTTTGCACGAAGAATTCGAATACTAAATTGTGGATCCGATCAATATTCTCGTCATCACTTACCACACTACATACCTCTGTTATTTCACCGTTACCGTCTGATATTACTGGAAATTAAGATAACACACAATCCAACAATACTTCACTCTTCTTTGACTTAACGCCCTTGTGTTTCTGATAATCGGCCAACTATTATTCAACCCCGAACTATACAACTATGTGTACTATCTCGTTTCTCTTTCAGACTTCAACTTTTGACAACTAGAGGCCCGTTATGGCAACCTCAAGATGCAAGCTCATCCTATTATAAGTCCTCATTTCACTCCTATCTTTATCGCTCGCATTTCCGTTTAAAGAAACTCCTTGTAACATTTCTCCATGGATAGAGAAATTCCTCATATTACATTAGTATTCGCCACGAGGGTGAATAGTCCTAACGAACATTTTTTTTTGAACCCTAACTGACTTGTTCAAACATATCTTAAGAGATTCTATTCCAACACGGAGTATCTTTGTCAATTATCCCGTATCGAAATACTCGTTTCGCCTCTAGTTTTACAAGAAATCTTGGAGACCCGCTTAGACATGAGTACCGCGTACCACCCACAAATAGACGAACCAAACAAACGAACGATTTACGTCTTCGAAAGACATGTTTCAAACTTGCATGGTCGCTTTTAGTAGATCCCTCTTACAACAGTAGTTACCACTCGTGTGTTCACACGCACTTTCCGAAACCCTATATGACCGCTAATGTCATACCCCTATTCGTTGGACCAAAGCATGTGGCAAACAAAACACCGAATCTTAACTCATCCAAGAAACAACAATTGAGATAATCCAAGTCCGAGAAGGGCTCGAGACGACCCGTAGTCGCCCAAAAGAGTCATACCAAACTTAGATGAAAACCTCACAAATCCCAGTGTGTAACCGCGTAATATTGAGAAACCGCACCTTGGAAAGGTGTAATCCATTTTGGGAAATCGAGAAAGGCTATATCCGCAATATCGAACCTTTTGAAACCTTGGGGCGTATTGGAACCGCTTCCTATCGTTTAGAACTTCCGACTCAATTAAGTTTCCGTTTACCCTACATTTCGTGTAACAAACTTAGAAACGTGTCCTGCGGAACAGGAACGTGCAATCCTTCTAGATGCACCAACTATTGATGACAAACTCCTCCTCATAGGAAAAACCGGCTGAACTTGTGGATCGTAAAACCAAGCCTAATACAACGTAACACCCCGACTATCTGGATTCGTGGAATGTCCAAGAAAGTACCTTCAATCATTCGTAGAGTTACTACACTAGGTCTCGAGTAAGAGACATCGACTATTACTTCCAACTAAATTTCGGGACGAAATTTCTTTTGAGGTGTGGATAATGTAACATCCCGCGTTTTTCCGTTAAATTTATTTTAACACCGTCTTTTTTTTTTAAATAATATCTTTCGTCATTTAATTTGGCATCTTTCGTTAACTAACGTTCATAATATCCTCATTATTTAATTATAACGTCACCCGTTTACTCGAGCGTTTTAAATATTCGTTTGGTTATTTCCCGCACCCGCTTTGAAACTAGAGGGACCAAACTTGCAAAGAGGCCAAAGATTTGACTAGGTCAACTAGTCAAACCTTCAACCTCCTCCTCTCATTCATCTCTCTCTTTCTCCTTTTGATACTTCCAAATCCTCTCAACTTTCTAACATAAATTCATCATCTAAATCCGGATTAGGGAGCTAGCAACCAAATAAATTACATATTCTTGATCCTCTCATCATCCTCTTCGATTTGATGCTAACTACTTCGATTTTGGGTAACATTTCTAAAGCACTAGATTTCTTTAAATTTGTGTTCTTGACTTAAAAGTGTGTTAATTAGTGTCTATGGCTCATTGTGATATCGTGTATGTAATTTGTATGCTCGATTTGTTGTTTTTGGTGTAACTAGCTTGAATATGAAAATTGCTTGCTTAATCTTTGATTTTGGATGATTAAAAGTTGTTTAATTGTTAAAGTTCATGTATTAAATGTGTTACTAGCATCATTAGCTTCAAATTGATGTGTAGGTTGATTAAGAAAACTTCAAAAACATGATTATTGATTTTGAGATGTTTGACTAGGGTTTGATAGTTCTTGACATGAATTTTTGGATGCTTGAATGTCATGGAATGTTAATTGTTAGTGTCTAGTAGTAATGTATGCTTCATTACCTTCAAAACGGCATATCATATGTGTGAATTGGTTTCCCGAAACTCAAAATGCAATTGATGAACTTGAAACTTTGAAAATGGACTTTTATTGTTCGCTTGATGAGATTTCGGCTATTGTAAATGATGTTATTGTTGGACCATAAGTGCTTAGTTGTATTCCTCGTCAAAATACCTTTCCAACGATATATGATAGGCATTATAAGTGTTTGCGGGTCAAGAGTTGGGTTGGAAAAGGTTTTGGTTCGTGCATACTTTGAAAAACTGACCAGAATTCTCTGCCCAGATGGTGGCGCGGCGCGCCCCATCCCCGCGCGGCACGCGGATTGGCCTGGTCAGATTCTGACCTCTTTGTCCCATTTCACGTGAAATGTTTGACTAGCTACCGACCTCCGATTCACATGAAACTTGTTCTAATATACTTGTATATGAATAATTAGCATAGAAAAATAGTCCGGGACCCGACCCGAACATGTTGACTTTTTTGTTGACTTTGACCCGACCAAGTTTGACTTTTTGTCAAACTTAACCAATTAATTATGCAATCTTTCTAACATGATTCTATACTTGTATCTTGCATGAAACTTGACAATTTTCTTCACATGCTACATAATCGAGTCGTGTCGAGCCATAGGACTAATTGAACAACTTTGACCCTTCGTGACTATCGTTATTGATACAACCTACTTGTTTAGGTCGAGATTAGCTTTGTCTTTGCACGCGTTTACTCGTTGAAGTACTTTATTAACTCTTGCGCTCAAGGTGAGATCATAGTCCCACTTTTACTCTTTTTGAACTTATATTTGGGATGAGAAAACATAAACGATTCTTTTGAATTAAGTGAACACAAGAACGGGAAAATAAACATTCTACATACGAGTTTAGAACAAAAATCCTCAATTCGATTATCATTAGTTACACTTGACGGGTGTAAGCGGGAACTTATGTTATATGGCCATATGGGTTGACAACCCTCATCTTTGACGGTTCGCTACCGTCTACGGATGAAATATATTTTCGAGAATCAGTGTTTGTTCTAGCACTATGGATGGGGTATACAATGGATGGAATGTTAAGCTTTGATAATTGGGTGCTCGTGAATATTAACTTTTAGAATGTATTACTATTATTTCAACTTTGCAAACCTTGTGGTTCGACTTACTTACTTTTACTCACTTACTTACTTAAACCTATGATTTCACCAACGTTTTCGTTGATAGATTTCTATGTTTTTCTCAGGTCTTGCACGATATGTGATACATGCTTCCGCTCATTATTTGATACTTGCATTGGATGTCGAGTATACATGCATTTCATGGAGCGTCTTATGACTTTACTTTAAACCGTGTCGCCTAGATTTCATTTGTACTTATAACCTTGTAACTTAACTTTTGGTTGAACAATTCTTTTAAACTTTGGAAACAATCTTTATGTTGAAATGAAGGCGACATATTTTGGTCAAACGTTGTCTTAAAGACTTATGACCAGGTAATGGGACCCATGTAGACGACGCCGTCACTTGACGATTTGTCGGGGTCGCTACAAGTGGTATCAGAGCCTTGGTTGTAGGGATTTAGAGTTCATTTGTGTCCACCCTGAGTCATAGGGTACATAGGTGAATCTAGACTACAACCGGCATATAGACTGAAGTAGGAATTACTTGACTATTTGTGCATTTATACTCGAACTCTTCTATCATATCTAACTCGTATTCGATCTTGATCTTACGTTGATAAATTTTGTTGACGCGCCACCTTGACTTTATGAAGTAATGTTAAATGCACATGAGAATCAGGGTAATATAATTTCCGGGATTATATTACGGTGATTCACATGGACGTTCCGACATTATGACATAAAGAATTTAAGGCGAGTCAAGGAAAAATTTTCTCTCTATCCTTATTCCATATCACGGTTAGTATTGTTAAGAATACTAATCAACGATATTCTTGTGTCATGAAGGAACAATGGCTCACCAAGGTCAACACAATACCCCTCTCGAAACTCTAGAACAAGCTCTTCAACGAATGATAACCACCGCCGTGGGTACGGCCTTGGCCGATCACTTTTCCAACAACACCAATCGTGGAGCCGGTAATTCAAGCGAAGGTTGCTCCTACAAGAACTTCATGAAGTACAACCCTCCCACTTTCGATGGAACCGGAGGACCGGTTGTTCTCACCCGATGGTTTGAACAAATGGAGACCGTTTTTAACACAAGCGGTTGTCGAGACCAAGATAAGGTCAAGTTTTCCACCCTCACTTTCACCGGCATTGCTCTTTCGTGGTGGAACAAGTACGTACAATCGGTGGGTATCGATGAAGCCCACACACTCTCATGGACCGAATTAAGAGAAAGAATGATCATCGAATATTTTCTGTGCGACGAGACTCGAAGGCTCAAACAGGGTCTAAGGAATTTAAAAACGGTCGGGAACGACCTCGAAACTTATAATCAACGGTTCACCGAACTAGTCTCAATGTGTCCAAATCTCATGACTCCCGAATCCCTAAGAGTCGAACTTTACATGGATGGCCTCCCTAAGAGCATTCAACACGGGGTAATGGCATCCCAACCCACTAACATACAAGAGGCTTTAACCAAGGCCCGCCAAACTTTAGAAACGGCGAATGAAATGGAATCACCGGCACCAATGGTCGAGAACCACCCGAGTAACAACAAAAGAAAATGGGAAGCCTCCCAATCAAGCAACCGCAACAATAACAACTTCACCAAAGAGCCCTTTTTCCCCGGCGACAAGAAAGGGTATGCCGGAAAACTACCTTTTTGTAACGAATGCCACAAGCATCACTTTGAAGGATGTGGCAGGTTTCGCCACCGGCGCCAAGGAAGTGGTCACATCGACAAACATTGTGGAAGTGCCACCCCCGTCCCTCGAAAGGGACCCAACACACAAAAGTCGGTCACTTGCTACGCATGTGGCCAAACGGGTCATTTTAGGAATGAATGCCCAAATAAGAAAATCAACCCCAACGCACGCCGTTAAACTTTCAACATCAACGTCTAGGATGCCCGAGACGACGATGGACTAGTCACGGGTATGTTTCTTCTCGAAATTCTCATGTTTCATGTTTATTCGATTCGGTTACCGTTAGACGTTTTATAATCAAGGCTCTGACTCATACTCTTTGCACTTCACCTTTTTCCCCTAGACACTACTTAGGCAATTTAAGTGACCAACGGAAAATATTGTGTGCCTATAAATTTTATTGGAGGATATACGTTAAGACTTTTGACTTGACACCTATAGAATTAGGGAGCTCGGAACCTATTCGTTAAAAAGAAAATGTTTTCCCCATCATCTTGTATAGATTATTGTGAACTGAGTAATTTTCGGTTGGAAACCGATACCCTCTCCCTCGCATCCATGACCTCATGATTACTTGCATGAATCCCATGTGTATTCCAAAACGACCTCCGTTCCGGTTATCATCAATTGGGGGTTAAGGGAGACGATGTCTCCTAAGCCATCTTCCGAACTCGCAACGTTAGTTGTAAATCTCTCTTAGTACCGTCGATTTATTTAGGACTCCGTCCGTATTCATGAACCTCCTAAACCACGTATGCAAACTTATCTAGACAAATCTGTTATCGTATTTATAGATGACATCTTAACTTATTCAACTAAGTCCAATTTTCTAGACTATGATGTTAATGGTCAAGGCATTACAATCAATCTCGAAATCAAGCCACATGTAATCAGGGAACTCTCCCAACTCAGACTTGTATTCGTAAAAATCTTAGATCTCACCGGTTCTTACCGAAAATTCATTTCTGACTTTTCTCGTGTTACACGACTTTAATCTCTCCGCGATCGAACCTTGAGCGTGATTCTTCACACCAACATTTCTAGCTAAATTCGTACAACACCAGATGGGACTCAAATATGGAAATATTTCTACTTGGACGCCGAAAGGCATACTCCCTCGACTCGAAATCAACGGAATGGAAATTCGTTATTTTGCACGAAGAATTCGAATACTAAATTGTGGATCCGATCAATATTCTCGTCATCACGTACCACACTACATACCTCTGTTATTTCACCGTTACCGTCTGATATTACTGGAAATTAAGATAACACACAATCCAACAAAGTACAGAAAATCGTGTAGGATGCACCTACAAAGAATTCACTGCCTGCAAACCTTTGGAATTTGATGGAACTGAAGGACCGATCGGATTGAAACGGTGGACCGAGAAGGTCGAATCGGTGTTTGCCATAAGTAAGTGTACTGAAGAGGACAAATTGAAGTACGCTACGCATACCTTCACAGGTTATGCGTTAACATGGTGGAATACCTATCTAGAGCAAGTGGGACAAGATGATGCTTACGCACTACCGTGGTCAGCATTCAAGCACTTGATGAACGAGAAGTACCGTCCCAGAACCGAGGTCAATAAGCTCAAGACAGAACTTAGAGGGTTACGAACCCAAGGATTTGATATTACCACGTACGAAAGACGATTCACAGAATTGTGCCTATTGTGTCCGGGAGCATTCGAAGATGAGGAAGAGAAGATCGACGCGTTTGTGAAAGGATTACCGGAAAGAATCCAAGAAGATATAAGTTCACACGAGCCCGCCTCCATACAACAGGCATGTAGAATGGCTCACAAACTAGTGAACCAGATTGAAGAAAGAATTAAAGAACAGACTGCTGAAGAGGCCAATGTGAAGCAAGTCAAAAGAAAGTGGGAGGAAAACGGTGATAAGAATCACCAATACAATAACAACAGCAATTACAACAATAATCGCAACAATTATCCCAACAATCGCAACATCAATCGCAACTACAACAAACGGCCCAACAACAACAACAACAACAACAACAACAACAACAACAACATCAACTACAACAATCATCCCAACAACAATAATAACCGCAACAACAACAACAATCAGAAGCAGCTATGCCAAAGGTGTGAAAAGTATCACTCGGGGTTCTGCACCAAATTTTGCAACAAGTGTAAAAGAAATGGTCATAGCGCGGCGAAGTGTGAGGTCTACGGACCAGGGGTTAATAGAACGAAAAGAACAAATGGTGTCGGAACGAGTAATGGCGGAGCAAGTAGTGTCGGAGCAAGTTATGCCAATGTAGTTTGTTATAGATGTGGAAAACCGGGCCACATTATTAGAAATTGCCCGAACCAGGAGAACACGAATGGACAAGGCCACGGAAGAGTTTTCAATATTAATGCGGCAGAGGCACAGGAAGACCCGGAGCTTGTTACGGGTACGTTTCTTATTGACAATAAATCTACTTACGTTTTATTTGATTCGGGTGCGGATAGAAGCTATATGAGTAGAGATTTTTGTGCTAAATTAAGTTGTCCATTGACGCCTTTGGATAGTAAATTTTTACTCGAATTAGCAAATGGTAAATTAATTTCAGCAGATAATATATGTCGGAATCGAGAAATTAAACTGGTTAGCGAAACATTTAAGATTGATTTGATACCAGTAGAGTTAGGGAGTTTTGATGTGATAATCGGTATGGACTGGTTGAAAGAAGTGAAAGCAGAGATCGTTTGTTACAAAAATGTAATTCGCATTATACGAGAAAAAGGAAAACCCTTAATGGTGTAAGGAGAAAAGGGCAACACGAAGCTACATCTTATTAGTAATTTGAAGGCACAAAAACTAATAAGAAAAGGTTGGTATGCTGTTCTAGCACACGTCAAGAAAGTACAAACTGAAGAAAAGAGCATCAATGATGTTCCCATTGCAAAAGAATTTCCCGATGTATTTCCGAAAGAATTACCGGGATTACCCCCACATCGATCCGTTGAATTTCAAATAGATCTTGTACCAGGAGCTGCACCAATAGCTCGTGCTCCTTACAGACTCGCACCCAGCGAGATGAAAGAACTGCAAAGCCAATTACAAGAACTTTTAGAGCGTGGTTTCATTCGACCAAGCACATCACCGTGGGGAGCTCCTGTTTTGTTTGTCAAGAAGAAAGATGGTACATTCAGGTTGTGTATCGACTACCGAGAGTTGAACAAACTTACCATCAAGAACCGCTACCCACTACCGAGAATCGACGACTTATTTGATCAACTACAAGGCTCGTCTGTTTATTCAAAGATTGACTTACGTTCCGGGTATCATCAAATGCGGGTGAAAGAATATGATATTCCAAAGACTGCTTTCAGAACACGTTACGGTCATTACGAGTTTATGGTCATGCCGTTTGGTTTAACTAATGCACCAGCTGTGTTCATGGACCTTATGAACCGAGTGTGTGGACCATACCTTGACAAGTTTGTCATTGTTTTCATTGATGACATACTTATTTACTCAAAGAATGACCAAGAACACGGTAAACATTTGAGAAAGGTGTTAGAAGTATTGAGGAAGGAAGAATTGTACGCTAAGTTTTCAAAGTGTGCATTTTGGTTGGAAGAAGTTCAATTCCTCGGTCACATAGTGAACAAAGAAGGTATTAAGGTGGATCCAGCAAAGATAGAAATTGTTGAAAAGTGGAAAACCCCGAAAACTCCGAAACACATACGCCAGTTTTTAGGACTAGCTGGTTACTACAGAAGGTTCATCCAAGACTTTTCCAGAATAGCAAAACCCTTGACTGCATTAACGCATAAAGGGAAGAAATTTGAATGGAATGATGAACAAGAGAAAGCGTTTCAGTTATTGAAGAAAAAGCTAACTACGGCACCTATATTGTCGTTGCCTGAAGGAAATGATGATTTTGTGATTTATTGTGACGCATCAAAGCAAGGTCTCGGTTGTGTATTAATGCAACGAACGAAGATGATTGCTTATGCGTCTAGACAATTGAAGATTCATGAACAAAATTATACGACGCATGATCTGGAATTAGGCGCGGTTGTTTTTGCATTAAAGACTTGGAGGCACTACTTATATGGGGTCAAAAGTATTATATATACCGACCACAAAAGTCTTCAACACATATTTAATCAGAAACAACTGAATATGAGGCAGCGTAGGTGGATTGAATTATTGAATGATTACGACTTTGAGATTCGTTACCACCCGGGGAAGGCAAATGTGGTAGCCGATGCCTTGAGCAGGAAGGACAGAGAACCCATTCGAGTAAAATCTATGAATATAATGATTCATAATAACCTTACTACTCAAATAAAGGAGGCGCAACAAGGAGTTTTAAAAGAGGGAAATTTAAAGGATGAAATACCCAAAGGATCGGAGAAACATCTTAATATTCGGGAAGACGGAACCCGGTATAGGGCTGAAAGGATTTGGGTACCAAAATTTAGAGATATGAGAGAAATGGTACTTAGAGAAGCTCATAAAACCAGATACTCAATACATCCTGGAACGGGGAAGATGTACAAGGATCTCAAGAAACATTTTTGGTGGCCGGGTATGAAAGCCGATGTTGCTAAATACGTAGGAGAATGTTTGACGTGTTCTAAGGTCAAAGCTGAGCATCAGAAACCATCAGGTCTACTTCAACAACCCGAAATCCTGGAATGGAAATGGGAAAACATTACCATGGATTTCATCACTAAATTGCCAAGGACTGCAAGTGGTTTTGATACTATTTGGGTAATAGTTGATCGTCTCACCAAATCAGCACACTTCTTGCCAATAAGAGAATATGACAAGATGGAGAAGTTAGCACGACTGTATTTGAAGGAAGTCATCTCCAGACATGGAATACCAATCTCTATTATCTCTGATAGGGATGGCAGATTTATTTCAAGATTCTGGCAGACATTACAGCAAGCATTGGGAACTCGTCTAGACATGAGTACTGCCTATCATCCACAAACTAATGGGCAGAACGAAAGGACGATACAAACGCTTGAAGACATGCTACGAGCATGTGTTATTGATTTCGGAAACAATTGGGATCGACATCTACCATTAGCAGAATTTTCCTACAACAACAGCTACCATTCAAGCATTGAGATGGCGCCGTTTGAAGCACTTTATGGTAGAAAGTGCAGGTCTCCGATTTGTTGGAGTGAAGTGGGGGATAGACAGATTACGGGTCCGGAGATTATACAAGAAACTACCGAGAAGATCATCCAAATTCAACAACGGTTGAAAACCGCCCAAAGTCGACAAAAGAGCTACGCTGACATTAAAAGAAAAGATATAGAATTTGAAATTGGAGAGATGGTCATGCTTAAAGTTGCACCTTGGAAAGGCGTTGTTCGATTTGGTAAACGAGGGAAATTAAATCCAAGGTATATTGGACCATTCAAGATTATTGATCGTGTCGGACCAGTAGCTTACCGACTTGAGTTAACTCAACAACTCGCGGCTGTACATAACACTTTCCATGTCTCGAATTTGAAGAAATGTTTTGCTAAAGAAGATCTCACTATTCCGTTAGATGAAATCCAAATCAACGAAAAACTTCAATTCATCGAAGAACCCGTCGAAATAATGGATCGTGAGGTTAAAAGACTTAAGCAAAACAAGATACCAATTGTTAAGGTTCGATGGAATGCTCGTAGAGGACCCGAGTTCACCTGGGAGCGTGAAGATCAGATGAAGAAGAAATACCCGCATCTATTTCCAGAAGATTTGTCAACACCTTCAACAGCTTCAAATTTCGGGACGAAATTTATTTAACGGGTAGGTACTGTAGTGACCCGAACTTTTCCACGTTTATATATATTAATTGAGATTGATATTTACATGATTAAATGTTTCTAACATGTTAAGCAATCAAACTTGTTAAGACTTGATTAATTGAAATAGGTTTCATATAGACAATTGACCACCCAAGTTGACCGGTGATTCACGAACGTTAAAACTTGTAAAAACTATATGATGACATATATATGGTTATATATATAGTTAACATGATATTATGATATGTAAACATATCATTAAGTATATTAACAATGAACTACATATGTAAAAACAAGACTACTAACTTAATGATTTTGAAACGAGACATATATGTAACGATTATCGTTGTAACGACATTTAATGTATATATATCATATTAAGAGATATTCGTACATCATAATATCATGATAATATAATAATTTAAAATCTCTTTTGATATTATAAACATTGGGTTAATAACATTTAACAAGATCGTTAACCTAAAGGTTTCAAAACAACATTTACATGTAACGACTAACGATGACTTAACGACTCAGTTAAAATGTATATACATGTAGTGTTTTAATATGTATTCATATACTTTTGAAAGACTTCAAGACACTTATCAAAATACTTCTACTTAACAAAAATGCTTACAATTACATCCTCGTTTAGTTTCATCAACAATTCTACTCGTATGCACCCGTATTCGTACTCGTACAATACACAGCTTTTAGATGTATGTACTATTGGTATATACACTCCAATGATCAGCTCTTAGCAGCCCATGTGAGTCACCTAACACATGTGGGAACCATCATTTGGCAACTAGCATGAAATATCTCATAAAATTACAAAAATATGAGTAATCATTCATGACTTATTTACATGAAAACAAAATTACATATCCTTTATATCTAATCCATACACCAACGACCAAAAACACCTAAAAACACTTTCATTCTTCAATTTTCTTCATCTAATTGATCTCTCTCAAGTTCTATCTTCAAGTTCTAAGTGTTCTTCATAAATTCCAAAAGTTCTAGTTTCATAAAATCAAGAATACTTTCAAGTTTGCTAGCTCACTTCCAATCTTGTAAGGTGATCATCCAACCTCAAGAAATCTTTGTTTCTTACAGTAGGTTATCATTCTAATACAAGGTAATAATCATATTCAAAATTTGGTTCAATTTCTATAACTATAACAATCTTATTTCAAGTGATGATCTTACTTGAACTTGTTTTCGTGTCATGATTCTGCTTCAAGAACTTCGAGCCATCCAAGGATCCGTTGAAGCTAGATCCATTTTTCTCTTTTCCAGTAGGTTCATCCAAGGAACTTAAGGTAGTAATGATGTTCATAACATCATTCGATTCATACATATAAAGCTATCTTATTCGAAGGTTTAAACTTGTAATCACTAGAACATAGTTTAGTTAATTCTAAACTTGTTCGCAAACAAAAGTTAATCCTTCTAACTTGACTTTTAAAATCAACTAAACACATATTCTATATCTATATGATATGCTAACTTAATGATTTAAAACCCGGAAACACGAAAAACACCGTAAAACCGGATTTACGCCGTCGTAGTAACACCGCGGGCTGTTTTGGGTTAGTTAATTAAAAACTATGATAAACTTTGATTTAAAAGTTGTTATTCTGAGAAAATGATTTTTATTATGAACATGAAACTATATCCAAAAATTATGGTTAAACTCAAAGTGGAAGTATGTTATCTAAAATGGTCATCTAGACGTCGTTCTTTCGACTGAAATGACTACCTTTACAAAAACGACTTGTAACTTATTTTTACGACTATAAACCTATACTTTTATGTTTAGATTCATAAAATAGAGTTCAATATGAAACCATAGCAATTTGATTCACTCAAAACGGATTTAAAATGAAGAAGTTATGGGTAAAACAAGATTGGATAATTTTTCTCATTTTAGCTACGTGAAAATTGGTAACAAATCTATTCCAACCATAACTTAATCAACTTGTATTGTATATTATGTAATCTTGAGATACCATAGACACGTATACAATGTTTCGACCTATCATGTCGACACATCTATATATATTTCGGAACAACCATAGACACTCTATATGTGAATGTTGGAGTTAGCTATACAGGGTTGAGGTTGATTCCAAAATATATATAGTTTGAGTTGTGATCAATACTGAGATACGTATACACTGGGTCTTGGATTGATTCAAGATAATATTTATCAATTTATTTATGTACATCTAACTGTGGACAACTAGTTGTAGGTTACTAACGAGGACAGCTGACTTAATAAACTTAAAACATCAAAATATATTAAAAGTGTTGTAAATATATTTTGAACATACTTTGATATATATGTATATATTGTTATAGGTTCGTGAATCAACCAGTGGCCAAGTCTTACTTCCCGACGAAGTAAAAATCTGTGAAAGTGAGTTATAGTCCCACTTTTAAAATCTAATATTTTTGGGATGAGAATACATGCAGGTTTTATAAATGATTTACAAAATAGACACAAGTACGTGAAACTACACTCTATGGTTGAATTATCGAAATCGAATATGCCCCTTTTTATTAAGTCTGGTAATCTAAGAATTAGGGAACAGACACCCTAATTGACGCGAATCCTAAAGATAGATCTATTGGGCCTAACAAACCCCATCCAAAGTACCGGATGCTTTAGTACTTCGAAATTTATATCATATCCGAAGGGTGTCCCAGAATGATGGGGATATTCTTATATATGCATCTTGTTAATGTCGGTTACCAGGTGTTCACCATATGAATGATTTTTATCTCTATGTATGGGATGTGTATTGAAATATGAAATCTTGTGGTCTATTATTATGATTTGATATATATAGGTTAAACCTATAACTCACCAACATTTTTGTTGACGTTTTAAGCATGTTTATTCTCAGGTGATTATTAAGAGCTTCCGCTGTCGCATACTTAAATAAGGACGAGATTTGGAGTCCATGCTTGTGTGATATTGTGTAAAAACTGCATTCAAGAAACTTATTTTGTTGTAACATATTTGTATTGTAAACCATTATGTAATGGTCGTGTGTAAACAGGATATTTTAGATTATCATTATTTGATAATCTACTTAAAGCTTTTTAAACCTTTATTGATGAAATAAAGGTTATGGTTTGTTTTAAAATGAATGCAGTCTTTGAAAAACGTCTCATATAGAGGTCAAAACCTCGCAACGAAATCAATTAATATGGAACGTTTTTAATCAATAAGAACGGGACATTTCATGTTAGGACCAATAGATCTATCTTTAGGATTCGCGTCAATTAGGGTGTCTGTTCCCTAATTCTTAGATTACCAGACTTTAATAAAAAGGGGCATATTCGATTTCAATAATTCAACCATAGAATGTAGTTTCAATTACTTGTGTCTATTTCGTCAAACATTTATAAAAGCGCATGTATTCTCAGTCCCAAAAATATAAAGGGTAAAAAGGCAAATGAAACTCACCATACTGTATTTCGTAGTAAAAATACATATAACGTCATTGAACAAGTGCAAGGTTGGCCTCGGATTCACGAACCTAAATTAATTATATATATTTATGTGTTGGTCAATATTTGTCTAATAAATTAGGTCAAGTCATAGTATACCACAATCATAATGCTCGAGACTAATATGCAAAAGTCAACAAAAGTAAATTTGACTCAAAATAATTTTCAAAAATCTATACATGATTAATATATAGTTTAAATATCGTCGTTTTATATTTTTGAATATTTTTTAAAAGATTTATTAGAGTAAATAATATAATTTATTTATTAATAAATAAAATTTTATATTAAATTTATATAATAAAATATACTTTTATATATATTAAGTAATAAAATTTATAGGGTTCATTTAATATCATAAAGATAATATGATATGTATTATTAAAGTAAGTTATTACACATAGTAAAATATGTTTGTATCACATATTTAT
Source organism: Rutidosis leptorrhynchoides (assembly GCF_046630445.1). Lineage (NCBI taxonomy): Eukaryota > Viridiplantae > Streptophyta > Magnoliopsida > Asterales > Asteraceae > Rutidosis > Rutidosis leptorrhynchoides. The sequence goes on from NC_092334.1 coordinate 131,381,920, forward strand.
TTGATAAAATAATATCTATAATGATAGTAAGTAAAAGTTGTATTATTTTGTAATAATAATTATTATTATAAAAATATCAATATTTATAATTACTAAGATGACATTATGATAAAACGATAATTTTAATTATGATAAATTTAATATTTACGATAATTTTTAATATTATCTTTAAAATAATAATTCTATTTAAAATAACAATAATAATAATGATATTTTATAGTAACAATGACATTTCTATTAAAATGATAATTTTTGTTAAAATGATAGTTTTAATACTAACGATACTTTTAATAATAATAGTAATGATAAAAATAATAAGAACGATAATTTTATCTTAATCAATATCTTATAATATTTTAATTTCATCATGATACTCTTACTCATTATTTCCTAATCGTTTCGTTTAATAGCTTTTAATCGTCTTTTATATCGTGTTCATAATAATGATAATAATAGTAATCAAAATAATTAGGTGTTACAAATATTTGTTTTAATTACACTAATATTAATAATGATAGTTACTATAACATTATTAACGATAATACTAATAATTATCTTAATGATAATATAGTAATAATAATAATAACAATAACAATAACCATTTTTAAATAATGATATATATATTAATAATGATAATAATAATAATAATACTAATAATAATAATAATAATAATAATAATAATAATAATAATAATAATAATAATAATAATAATAATAATAATAATAATAATAATAATTGGATAATAATAATAATACTAATTATAACTTTAACGATAATAACGATAGTAAATATAAAAAAAAATAACAATTTTTAATGATAAATCCCTTTTATTGATAAAGATAATAATAATCATAATAATAAGATAAAACTAGAACGACGATAAAAACGACGATAATAATAATCATTTTTAATAAAAATATCGAAAATTCAATTGATTATAACTTCTAATCCGTTCATCGAAACCATTCGATATCTAAAGGAAAAGTTCTTAATTTTTCGCTAGCTTTCCAAGGACATGCATATCTTATACCTTATCTCAACCGCAAGTGTAAATAATTCAAGATTCAACCTAACCTGTCTAAGGGCAATATCAAAAGTGCAAGCATGCATAATCCTAAATACTCGAGCACTAGTCAGGGATACACTATTAGTATGTAAAAGTTAAATTATGAGTACTCACGTATCAATATTGAGATTCAATATTGCAGGAAAGGTACGTAGACGCAACGGAAATGATAAACACTATATTGACCTCACGAGCATACTCATGAACCATACTCAATCACCTCCATAGCTATAACCCATAATTTCCTTAATCCTATCCTACTCGAAAAACAATTTCAAAACCACTCGGACAGCACTCCGTCGTAATATTTTATGTATACTAATAATATCTTGAAATAATACGGAGTAAATATATATATGTAAATCAATTGAGAGAGTTTAGAGAAAAATATTTTCAAGTTTCTATGAAATACTGAAACCTATTGAATTCTATTTATAATATATTTTTGAATTATTAAAGTGAATTATTAAAGTATGAATTATTAAAGTGATTTATTAAAGTATGAATTATTAAAGCGAATTATTAAAGTATGAATTATTAAAGTGAATTATTAAAGTGAAATATTAAAGTTAAAGTAAAGTAAAAATAAAGTAAAGGTAAAGTTTAAGTATAGTAAAAGTATAAAACTATGTACGTATAATATGCGTATAAATATATATAATATTAATTTAAATCGTTATATATATTTAATAAAATAAAATATAAATATCGTTATCTTTATCATACTAATTAAGTAATGAGTTGTCAAAAGTGGTTCTATATATTTATAAAAGTTATATACGTTTTAATAATAAAGGTCTTTTTAAACTGAAAACGTTTTTGTACGTTTGAAACTAAATAGATCAATCAAGTCTTTATGAGATTCAATCTTCCACTATCCTTTGTCTAGTTCTCAATGATTGACAATTTGTTCTTATTTATAAATCAATTTACCATTTTCCGAATATTGTTAAAATGGAAAGATTTCTCAAATCAACGTGGGCCTTTCAACAGAGACTTGTAATCATAATTCGATATATCTCATAATTCAATCATTTGATATTATCTTCTAATTCCATTGATAAACATTTTGAAACAGATACAATCATATAAAGTATTTAATCTAATATTTTGTTTACGTTTCAAGTTATAATATATATACACATATACATATATAATCATATTCGTTTAATGGTTCGTGAATCGTTGGAACTTGGTCGAGGTTGAATGAATGTATGAACATAGTTTAAAATTCTTGAAATTTAACTTAACAAATATTGCTTATCGTTTTGCTTATCGTGTCGGAAACATATAAAGATTAAAGTTTAAATTTGGTTGGAAATTTCCGGGTTGTCACAATGGCCCTCCTGTTCAGGACCCGACTCTCTATCGGAGCCTCGCAGGAGCATTACAGTATATCACGTTTACTCGACCGGACATCTCGTATGCCGTTCAACAGATTTGTCTCTTCATGCATGATCCTCGAGAGCAACACATGCACGCCCTGAAACGGATCATTCGTTACATTCAGGGTACCACTGAACTTGGATTACAGTTATATGCGTCTTCTCCTACCTCCTTAGTTGCTTACTCTGACGCGGATTGGGCAGGCTGCCCCACTACCAGACGATCCACCTCTGGCTACTGTGTTTTTCTTGGTAATAACCTTCTCTCATGGTCATCCAAGCGGCAACCGACGCCCTCTCGATCCAGTGCCGAAGCAGAATACCGTGGGGTTGCTAATGCAGTTGCTGAGACTTGCTGGATTCGTAACCTTCTTCGTGAGCTTCATTGTCCTCTCAGCTCAGCCACTCTGGTATATTGTGATAATGTCAGCTCGGTCTACCTATCTACTAATCCGGTCCAACACCAACGTACCAAGCACATTAAGATTGACATCCACTTTGTTCGTGATCTAGTTGCTCAAGGACAGGTACGGGTCCTTCACGTTCCCTCCCGATATCAGTTTGCGGACATCTTCACCAAAGGGCTCCCATTTGCATTGTTTGATGAGTTTCGATCCAGTTTGAGCGTCCGACGCACTCCCGCTCCAACTGCCGGGGGATGTTAGACTATATTATTTATGTAGCCCATGTATTATGTATGTTGGGCTTAGCCCGTTATTAGATGTTAGGGTTATTGGCTATATATAGCCCTTATGCATGTACTGAACAATTCATTCACAATAATAAGATATCAATGTTGCACTTTAACAGACACTATATTGCCTCGATTTTTTAACCATCTAAACGAATACATTTTAACAATATCAAAAATACTACTCCTACGAATAACAACGTCGTTAAAAACAACTCCATTGCGAAAACTCCAAAGGACCCATAGAACCGTTATCATAATTGCCTTGATCCGAACTATAGAATCCGAATTCGTCTGTAACCCATCGAGCCACGCTTGCAAATCCACCAAAGAGGCGAACCTAGGCATGCCTATATCCATCCAAACACGTATTAAACGCCATGAATCGTTAGCCACCTCGCATTCAAAAAATAAATGATTTTGTCTTTCGATTCCCGAATTACATACCGGACATTCCAAATTTGTCAACTCAACACCCCTTGTGGATAGGTTCCAACGTAAAGGTAAAGAGTCCAACCTAAGTCGCCACCAAAAAACATTAACTTTTCTCGGTATTTGTTTAATCCAAGTCGTAACAACATTCAACGACGGAAGCATAACCCGATCCAAATGTTCACGTATAGTCTTGACGGAGAACAAACCATTTGAACTCAAGGAACATTTCCATTTATCCTCCCTTTGTGAAATGAAAATATGCTGTAATTCTCCCTTTAAACTGTTGAGAAGTTCATTATGCCGACCCGTGTCGGCCCGTTAACTGATCACATGTCCAGGTCCATACCCAATTCCCATCTATCCACTTGTTTGCCGCCATATCAAATTTATTAATATCCAAATGGTACAACCTGTTGTATCGAGAAGCTAAGGAAGTCGAGCCACACCAAATATCATGCCAAAAACTGACATTTCTCCCATCACCCACTTCTTTATGAATAACATTAGAGGGTAGATAATTATTGGAGATTAGCTTACTGTTAGTATCAATGATCTCTACCCACAGACTGGAACCAAAACTAGTATCCAAAATGTTACCATGAATAGATAGATTGAATCACCTTAACCCAAAGATCATCGGGACTACTGACATACCGCCAACGCCATTTTTGCAATAACGCTAAATTAAACGCCTTGAGACTACCAATATTCAATCCGTCTAGGTCTAGGTCTCTTTTGGGTTCCACTGGGGGTCACCCGTCTAAAGCTAGTTCCGCCCCTGGGTGAATTTGAGCTAATCTGTAATTCACAAGTAACTCATTAACCAAAAGCTTTACAACGCATTCTCTGAGTTTCTTTTAAAAGTAAAGGATAACAAAGGAAAATATATATACAAAATATATACGGAGTAGAACACTGATGATCTTTTAATAATGAGGTAATATCTATATCACTGATCTATTTCAGGCCCATATACTTGACTGGATCATTTTTAATTTTTAATAATCAATCTATGAGGCTAAAAATAGAGTCAAATGCAACTACTTGTTCACTTCACTAATGGTAGATCTATGCAGCTCATACATCGACATATTTCAAAATACAATCAATTAAAATAATCCAGCTAATGCATACATATTATTACAATACTTGACAATTGATATTATAAAGAGCAAGTAATCGTAGGGAGTATAATAGTGACGTCCATTGGTAGCCGAAAGAGTCTACAGAGTGACTCGACATTGTCTAGCCTTTTTGCCAGAAATGTGGCGTTTTACACTCCCAGCACCTCAGACGTTTGTGTTCAACGTTTTTCAGTGTTTATTGTATGACGATGAGATGTGATTATTTTAATTTTATTTATTTTTTGTTAGTTTGTTTTCTACCACTGGTATGATATGAAGTTAGAGAAGAAAAAAATAAAGGAAGCATGTCCTTCCATTTGTTTTGTGTGTTTAGTCATTTTATACGGGGAACAGGATCTGGGTAACTTGCAGAAAGATTTTAGGGGGAAGAGAATGAGGATAATTTAGTCATTTTAGCATCATGGACCATTTAGTCATTTTAAAAACTTAAGAAATAGTAGTATATAAATATAAATGAGATAGGATTTAGTTTTATTGCTAGCTTATTACAGCACAAGGAGTGGTAACTTACAAATTCAAGTTCTTGAGATATTACAACCTTGGATGGTTAAACCAACTATTCACTTGCAAAACCTAAAGACAACTTTTCATGAAGCACATGATACACTCACTCACAACATAAATTACTGAACAAAATGAGAAAGCTGATCAAGGGCAACTACAAGATTACCGAGGCAAGCGATAATCTTATCACCATTAAGTCGAGTTAAATCAATGGTAGCCTCACTATTCATTGAATCCTCTTTCACTATAGCTTCAATTAGTTCTGCGTTTTCTCTTAATTTCTCAGCCATCGTTCGTTCTTGCTCCTCTCGAGTGCTTTCTTCAGGCCTCATGTTTCCATTCATGATGTTGTTAGTTGGTTCTGAACTGCATTCCTCTGCTTTAAACTCTTCGATTTTGATTTGTCTTTTTTGCTTTGTAGTGTCTTCTACGGTGTGTTTTTGATTTATTGTCTTCGATCGTTTCTTCTTTGCACCTGCTGTTATCGAAATAAACAATAATTTGATTTAGAGCTTTTATCTTTACGAGGAATTGAAGGTACAACCGTAAAATGTATGATAAGAAAAAAACATGTTTTTGCAACATAAATCTCTAACGGGTCATTTTTGGTAACATCATAAAAATTAGCTAGAATGGAAATGGGTAGAATGGATCAAAAGTTGCTCAAAGCATATGTAATCTTTCTCATACAGACTCGATTATAGCTATTGTAACATGATAATTATTGTAATCATACTTGATTTTTTCATTAGTAATATAATTTACTACACATAAGAGGAAATATAGGTGTTTAGGCTCTACGAAACCCAACATCTAAATATAACCATCCTTAATGATCTGTTATGTGACCAGCCCATGAGTAGCGGATCCATGAACTTTTTTCCACATGTGCAAAATGTTAAAAGTTTGAAAATAAAAGTAAACGGTGGCAATATGCCGACTTTTAACATATAAATACACTAAACGTTCAAAAACGTGGTGCAAGAGGCAGTCGATAATTGGGGTAATTCGGGCACGTTCCATGACAAGTTAAAATTCCTCAAATAAAAAATTAAAACCTGGAACAAAGAGAGGACATTCAATAATGGTAACAGGAAGAAGGATGTGGTGGACAAACTAGCGGCTATTGACATTCTGATTGATCAACAGGTCGCAACAGAAGCTCAGGTGGAGGAAAGATGCAATTTGTTTCATGAACTCGAGACTATGTCTAAAATCGAGGACATGGATATTTTACAAAAAGCTCGCGTTAAATGGAACGTAGAGGGGGACGAGAACTCCAAATACTTTCACAGTTTGTTGAAACAACACCGGAACAATCACACTATTAAAGGGGTGTCGGTAGATGGTATATGGATTGATGATCCCTCTAATGTCAAAAAAGCTTTTCTGACTTTTACAAGAGCAAATTTGATGCTGTCTCTCGTACTCGACCTTTAATGGTTCCTGATCCGCTGATTATTACTAATGAGGCTGACCGAAAGTTTGGATACCGAAGTCACAACGGAAGAGATAAGAGTGGCAGTTTGGAGTTGTGGGAGCTCTAAAGCACTCGGACCAGATGGATTCACTTTCGGGTTTATTGGAAAATATTGGGATTATGTTAAAACTGATTTATGCGATTCTATTTTGACTGCTTTCAGGTCACGGAAGCTTCCCAAAGGATCTTCATCCGCTTTTATTTCTCTCAATTTCTCTCATTCCAAAGGTTTCAAATCCCAGGATTATTAAAGACTTCCGGCCGATTTACCTAATTAGTGTTGAATACAAGATCATCACTAAAATATTGACAAACCGGTTGGCGAAAGTGATTAACAAATTAATCAGTGAGGAACAATCGGCATTTACCTCGGGTCGACAGATTATGGATGGTCCGTTAATTCTATCCGAAACTGTGGAATGGTACAAGAAAAAGAATCAGAAGTTGTTAATATTCAAGATTGATTTTGAAAAGGCTTACGATTCCGTCTGTTGGGATTTCTTGGATGCCATGATGTCAAAGATGGGATTCAGTCAGATTTGGCGGGATTGGATCACCATGTGTCTCACAGCTGCGAGAACTTCTGTGATCATTAACGGGAGCCCCACTTCTGAATTTGTTCTAAAACGAGGCTTGCGTCAGGGTGACCCTTTAAGCCCATTTTTATTTTTAATTATCATGGAAGGCTTGCATTTGAACATCGAACAGAGAGTTGATGCTCGGGATATTAAAGTGGCTCGTGTAGGCGTTGATGAAGTCCCAGTGTCCCATTTATTCTATGCCGACGATGAGGTAGTAGTGACTGAGTGGCACAGGCAAAGCTTCGATAACATCCTACAGATTTTAGACTCGTTCCACTTGCAATCCGGCTTAAAAATAAATGTGGTTAAGTCACAGGTCTTTGGCTTGGGTGTTCCAGATTCAGAGATTGACTCTCTAGTGGCAGATGCAGGTTGTTCGAAGGGTTGTCTGGCATTCCAATACCTTGGTTTACCCATAGGATCGAACATGAATCTTATAGGTAGTTGGAAACCAATTATCGATAAATTTAAGAAGAAACTTTCGGATTGGAAAGCTTGCATGATCTCTATAGGTGGACGGCTTACCCTTGTGAAATCGGTATTGGGAAGTTTGGGCATATATTATTTATCATTATTCAAGTGCCCGGAAGCCGTGATAAAGGAGCTCAAATCGGTTAGAGCAAACTTTTTTGGGGCTCGTCGGGGGATTCCAAAAAAATGCATTGGGTGAGTTGGAACTTGACATTAGCTTCGTTAGACAAAGGAGGTGCGGGAATAGGTAGCTTGCGTGCCTTTAACATGGCTCACGTTCAAATGGATATGGAGAATTGTAACGCAACCAAACTCGAAGTGGGCAATTATTGTCAAGTCAATTCATGGTATGAATACGGGCTTGGTGGATTTAAAACCGAGTCAAAAAATGTATGTGGGCAAATATCATCAAGTTTTATGCTACTGCTCAGGAGAAAAATATAATTCCTCATGCCACATTGCAACACAAAATTGGTAATGGTACTAGTATAAATTTTGGCTTGATGCTTGGTGTGGAAGTGGACCGTTAGCCAACAGATTCCCTCTTCTATACCATCTCGAAAGCAATCCTCAATGCAACATATCAGATCGTTGGGTAAACAATTCATGGTTTTGGCAATGGAATCGTTCTGATATTGGTACTCGAATTGTTCAGAGTTTGGAAGTTATGTTTTTGGAAATTGGTAGTATCAGTCTTTCAACTCAAGACGATGCATGGGCATGGAGATTGGATGGAGCTGACACGTTTTCAGTTAATCACACTCGGAAATTTATTGATGATTCAATACTCCCAACGGCCACAAGTGCTACTAAATGGTACGTATGTATTCCTTGCAAAATTAACCTTTTCTTGTGGAGACTCAATTTAGACAGGTTACCTACAAGGCTCAAGCTCTCGCAAAGAGGATTGGAGATCGAACAAGTTGGTTGTGTGCTTTGTCAATATGGGATTGAATCCGCATCACATGTTTTCTTTGAATGTCCGGTGGCATTGGATGTTTGGAGGCGCATTGATTCATGGCTAGACTTGGATCGTTCCACTCCTCACTTTGTTTCGTGGCAAGAACAAAGTTCCTGGTTAGATGATTTGCAAGCTGATAATGACACAAGGAAGAAAATCTTGGTTATTATTGCGACTTCTCTTTGGACGATATGGAAACTAAGGAATAATATTAATTTCGGGCCTTCTCATATTCGGAAAAGTGGGCTCTTTGACTTTATTCATGAAACTTCTTATTATTGGTATTGTAATAGAGGTCGTAAAAACATTAGTTGGAATTTGTGGCTACAAAGGCCAGTGTAATCTTTGTATTTTTCGCTCCCTAGCGTCTTGTTAGGGGCTCGTAATAAATTCTAAGCTGTTCGAAAAAAAAAACTAAAAAATTTATAAACACACTGAAAAAAATTTGGGTCGTCGGGGACGACCGACCCCGGTTGACCGTTAATAGGTCCGCCTCTGCGGCCCATACACTATACAAACCTAGGAAAATTGCAACAATTTAATTGAAAACATCAAATACTAATGTTGGTCTACTGTTATGCATATGTATAAGTATAAGCAATAAGAAAGAAACACCTACAAAACACCAATCACTTAATTGTGATCTAGAGACGATAATCAATAGTTAACTTGATCATAAAGTCAACAAACGAGGTACATTTCGAAATGTGGGGATGAACGATTATATACACAACAAGCTGGGATCATTTAGTTACATCTATAATAATTTAAAACCTCGTTTAAGCTCTATAGAATTACAAATTTCTTCACCAGCCTATTTCCAGATTAAAGCAAAATCATTTCAAACTTTTTATTAACTAAAAATGAACCCTAATTCCATTTCAAAATCTCCATTTCATTACCAATTAAAGCAATATACTAAACATAAAGAGTTGGAAATAATAGAAATTACATTACATACCGGATTTTACAATAGAAGCAAGTACAGGATCCGGGTCCATATCCACGTCCATACCCGGACCCGCATCTGATTCAGTATCTGGATCCGTATCACACCCACCTTCAAAATCTCTAACATACCATTCAATAACCTTATACAAGTCAGAATTAAAGCTCGCCTTTTTAGAACCTGATTGTTTAATTTTCTTAAAATCAGATAATAAAGAATCCCATTTTCTTCGACACTGATTTAGGTTTCGATTCACGCCCAACGCGTTGCAATTTTCAACGATTATTTTCCATTTCTGAAATGAAGCGAGCGTGTCACGGCAGTCGGATTCAACAGCCGATACTTCGTTGACTAAAATTAAGGATTCTTGTACGGTCCAATCGGGTGCGAATTTTGATCGGGTACGGAGAGTGCTAACGCCGTCGTGGTTGTCCATGCCGATCGGTAGTTAGTAGTATGGTATGATTGTGCGATCCGGATACATATTCAAAGGATGTCAATGTATTAATGATAACGTATAGCTTATAAAATAAAGGTAAGGACTTTTAAGCAAATTGGGGATGTAGCTCAAATGGTAGAGCGCTCGCTTTGCATGCGAGAGGCACGGGGTTCGATCCCCCGCATTTCCAATTATTAATCTTTATGTATGCAATGTTACGGTTTTTATAATCAATCTAATTGTTATAATTCAGTAGGCTTATAACTACCTTTAGTGGTTTGATTCTTGATGTTATAATTCAGTAGGCTTATAACTACCTTTAGTGGTTTGATTCTTGATTTAGAATACTAATAATGAAGTGTAAGAACAAAGATGATAATGGAGAGAAAGAAAGAAACACTTTGTAAGTGTGAGAAATGGTGCAATTTTAATGCTTGCATTCATGAGTATTTATAGCCTAAAATCTCAATATAAAAATACATACTTTGTGTACCAAAATTGACTATATGTATACACCAAAATTGACTATCCATATCTATATTATTATTATTATTATAACACTCCCCCTTGGATAGCAATTTTATTTTGTTGAAGATCAACTATAAATTACTGCCTCGTTAAAAACCTTGCTAAAGAAAACCCAGTGGGAAAAAACTTTAGCTAAGGGAAAAAGAGTGCAGCATGGAGTTGACTCCCCCTCAAGTAGACATCGCTTCAGCTGTTACATCTTTTGAACATGTCTCATGCCAATGTTATGAACGTGTGTTCTGAAAATAGCAGTTGGAAGTGCTTTCGTGAAAAGATCAGCAGAGTTTTTGCTAGATTGCACATATCTCATTTCAATCTGGTTGTCCTTAATGAGATTTTGAGTGTATGAGAAGAATCTAGGTGGTATGTGTTTTGTTCGGTCACTTTTGATATACCCTTCTTTCATCTGTGCTATGCAAGCTGCATTATCTTCATAGATAGTTGTTGGACTTTTATCGCGTTCTAGTCCACAAGAATCAGTAATGAGTTGTGTCATTGATCTCAACCAAAAACATTCTCGAGTAGCTTCATGTAATGCAATCACTTCGGCATGATTTGACGATGTAGCAACAAGTGTTTGTTTTTGAGAACGCCATGATATTGCAGTACCTCCATTTAGGAATACATATCCAGTTTGAGATTTAGCTTTATGTGGATCAGATAAATAACCTGCATCTGCATAACCAACCAAATCTTGTTTTGATTCGTTAGAATAAAATAATCCTAAATCAGTAGTTCCTCGAAGGTATCGAAATATGTGTTTGATCCCATTCCAGTGTCTTTTGGTAGGAGCAGAGCTGAACCTTGCCAACAAATTAACTGCAAAAGAAATGTCAGGTCTTGTACAATTTGTAAGATACATAAGAGCTCCAATTGCACTAAGATATGGTACTTCTGGTCCAAGAATGTCTTCTTGATCTTCACATGGACGAAATGGATCAGCTTCAACATTGAGTGATCTAACAACCATAGGAGTACTTAATGGTTTTGCCTTGTCCATATTGAAACGTTTCAAAATCTTTTCAGTATATGTTGTTTGATGTACAAGTAAACCATTAGGCATATGCTCAATTTGTAAACCAAGGCAATACTTGGTTTTTCCGAGATCTTTCATTTCAAATTCTTTCTTTAGAAGTTGAATGGCTTCATGGATCTCTTTATTTGTACCTATGATGTTAAGATCATCAACATAAACAGCTATGATCACATATCCGGATGTTGTTTTCTTAATGAAAACACAAGGGCAAGTAAGATTATTTGTATACCCTTTGCTTATCAAGTAATCACTTAATCGGTTATACCACATACGTCCCGATTGTTTTAACCCATATAAAGATCTTTGTAATTTAATCGAATACATTTCTTTGGGTTTTGCATTTGATGCTTCTGGTACCTTAAATCCTTCAGGTATCTTCATATATATATCACTATCAAGTGATCCATATAGATAAGCAGTCACAACATCCATGAGATGCATTTCTAAATTTTTAGAAACTGCCAGACTGATTAAGTACCTAAAAGTAATTGCATCCATAACAGGAGAATAAGTTTCTTCATAATCAATTCCCGGTCTTTGAGAAAAACCTTGAGCTACAAGTCTAGCTTTATACCTTGTAACTTCATTTTTCTCATTTCTTTTTCGGACAAAAATCCATCTGTATCCTACAGGTTTCACATCTTTAGGAGTGAGAATGATGGATCCGAAAACTTTTCTTTTATTGAGTGATTCTAATTCAGCTCGTATTGCTTCTTTCCATTGAGCCCAATCATGTCTATTTTGACATTCAACCATAGATGTTGGTTCTGGATCATCATCATTATTCATGATGTCATATGCAACATTAAATGAAAATTTCTCATCAAGATTTTTCATTTCATTTCGGTTCCATAATATTTTTGAATATGCATAATTGATTGCAATTTCTGTATTGACATCATCAATCTCCTCTGCAGTAGGAGTACTGATTTGTGGTTCTTCTTGAACACTTTCTTTTACTTCATTATCAGCTGATTTTCTTTTTCGAGGATTTTTATCCTTTGAACCGATTGGTCTTCCACGTTTCTGACGTGGCAAAGATTCATGAGTGACGTTATTGCCAGCTTTTGGAATTTCAATTCGAGCTGGAGTATTTACTGCTGGTATATATGATTTTGTCACCGTTTTTGTATCTGTAAATGCATCAGGCAATTGATTTGCAAGTTCTTGTATATGCATTATCTTTTGAACTTCTGTCTCGCATTCTTTTGTGCGAGGATCAAGATACTTTAATTGAGGTTCACACCATGAAACATCATTTTCTTTATTTTTCATTTCTCCCCCTAATCTAGGGAACAATGTTTCATTAAAATGACAATCAGCAAAACGTGCTGTAAAAACGTCACCTGTCATAGGTTCAATATACCTTAATATTGAAGATGTTTCATATCCAACATATATTCCCAACCTCCTTTGAGGACCCATTTTTGTACGTTGTGGTGTCGCAATTGGAACATACACTGCACAACCAAATGTTCTAAGATGGGAAATATTTGGCTCTTGACCAAAAGCAAGTTGTAGGGGGGAATATTTATGATTTGCACTTGGTCTGATGCGAATCAATGCAGCAGCATGTAAAATTGCATGACCCCATATAGATACAGGGAGTTTTGTTCTCATTATCAATGGTCTAGCGATTAACTGTAAACGTTTAATCAATGACTCGGCTAAACCATTTTGTGTATGCACATGAGCAACAGAATGTTCAACAACAATTCCTATAGACATGCAATAGTCATTAAATGCTTGAGATGTAAATTCACCAGCATTATCAAGTCTCACCCTTTTAATGGTGTAATCAGGAAAATGAGCTCTCAATTTAATAATTTGGGCAAGAAATTTTGCAAATGCCACATTACGGCTTGATAACAGACAAACATGAGACCATCTGCTAGATGCGTCTATTAGAACCATGAAATATCTAAATGGTCCACATGGTGGATGAATTGGTCCACATATATCACCTTGAATTCTTTCAAGAAACATTGGTGATTCTTTCTCAACCTTAAGTGGTGAGGGTCTAGTTATCAATTTTCCAAGAGAGCAAGATGTACATGGAACCATTGTATCATGATGGATTTTTCTATCCTTTAGTGGATGTCCATGAGTACATTCAATAATCCTTTTCATCATTGTTGATCCTGGATGGCCTAATCTGTTATGCCATAAACTGAATACACCAGGATCAATATATTTTTCGTTAACTACCATATGTATTTCTGGTACATTTATATGTGTATAATGTAATCCAGAACTAAGTCTTGGCAGTTTTTCAACCACATGACTCTTGTCAGTGATACTTAAATATTTCTCATTTTCTGTTGTCACTGACTGATAATCATACCCGTTAAGGTATATGTCGGAGAAACTCAATAAATTTCTGCTTGACTTGGGAGAAAATAAGGCATCATTTATTAAAAATTTTGTACCATTTGGTAGTATGAAATTTGCCTTTCCTATCCCTTTTATCAAGTTAGCAGGTCCTGATATTGTATGTATAGTTCCTTCCGTTGGTTTTAGATCAATAAAATATTTCTCGGATTTAAGTATAGTGTGTGTAGTTCCACTGTCTGCTATACAGAGATCTCCACCACTTGATTGATGTTGTATTCCAGCAAAATTCATATTGAACTTCATATATAAGAAATAAATAGTGAGTACATTAATATTACACAATATTTTAAACGCAAATAGATAGTACTGAAACATTTAGCAAACATAATGACAAAGACAGACGATATTAAATCGTTTATTTTTCAAAAGACACACAACTTAAACATTCAAGAAATCTTCATATAAATCAGATGGTTTCTCAGTGACTGTTGGATCAATATTATCCACAAAATTTACTTCCTTTTCTTTACCTTTCAGCGAATCCTGATACATCTTAACAAGATGTTTAGATGTTCGGCAAGTATTAGCCCAGTGGCCCATTCTACCACATCTGTAGCAAGATTCTTCAGAATTTTTAGAAGAATTTTCTTCAACATCTTGTTTAATGGGCTTGTTTTGTGGTTGATATTTATATTTTCGTGGATTACTATTTCTTTGACCACCACGGCCACGACCACGACCACGTCCACGCCCATTACCATTACCATAAGGATGGTTTCTACCATAGTTATGGCTTTTGGCATGATGATGGTGATGGTTATTATAACCACGACCTTGCCCGCGTCCTTGTCCCTGTTTATAATTATTTGCAGTATTTGCTTCAGGGATTGCAAGTGTACCAGTAGGACGGGATTGCTGATTTTTCATTAATAGCTCATCATTTTGCTCTGCAACTAAGAGATATGAATTAAGTTCAGGATATGTTTTGAACTTTAGCATTCTCAAATTTCTTTGTACTGTGATGTTTGCAGCATTCATTGTGGAGAAAGTTTTCTCCATCATGTCTGCATCACTAATTTCATGTCCACAGAATTTAAGTTGTGAACATGTATTATACAGAGCTGAGCTGTATTCATTTACTTTCTTAAAGTCTTGGAACCTTAATGTTCTCCATTGTTCCATTGCAGCTGGAAGTAAAATTTCTCTTTGATTATTGAATCTGCTTTTGAGACCTTCCCATAAAACATGGGGATCTTCTACAGTCACATAATTATTTTGTAAGCATTCATCAATATGTTGATGAATAAAGCAACATGCCGTAGCTTGTTCTTTTTCAGAACAAGTGTTGTTTTCATTTATGGTTTCAAGAATGCCCATTGATTTAAGATGCATTTTTACTTTTATAACCCATGGCATGTAGTTGTTTCCAGTTGATTCTAAAGGAGTAAATTTAAGCTTTTCCAGATTCGACATTTTCTATTATCAAAAATTAAAACAAACATCATGATAAATTAGAGTCAATTTATATTCATAAGTATATAAACATTAAACATAAATTTAATATAACATAAATGATAAGTAGGTGACAGTGTCGACCATGTGTAAGCAATCATAAATAAATGTTATATAACAAAAATATAAATATTAGTAAACATAAATGAAAATTTGGCGACAGTGTCGACCATATATTTTTTCAGGTGGTATAACCGACCTATATCATTCTGGTGGTATAACCGACCATATATCATTTTGGTGGTATAACCGATCATATATCATTTTGGTGGTATAACCGACCATATATCATTTTGGTGGCAGAGCCAACCATATTTAGTATTAAGATTATCGTGCTGATAACGTGTTATAATTCAGTAGGCTTATAACTACCTTTAGTGGTTTGATTCTTGATGTTATAATTCAGTAGGCTTATAACTACCTTTAGTGGTTTGATTCTTGATTTAGAATACTAATAATGAAGTGTAAGAACAAAGATGATAATGGAGAGAAAGAAAGAAACACTTTGTAAGTGTGAGAAATGGTGCAATTTTAATGCTTGCATTCATGAGTATTTATAGCCTAAAATCTCAATATAAAAATACATACTTTGTGTACCAAAATTGACTATATGTATACACCAAAATTGACTATCCATATCTATATTATTATTATTATTATAACACTAATAATATTTACATGGTACCAAGCAAGGTTGCAAAATTAAATTAATCGATAATTCGGGAATTAGTTGAGATAATAATATTTACATGGTACCAAGCAAGGTTGCAAAATTAAATTAATCGATAATTCGGGAATTAGTTGAGGATTAATCGGATTGTACTTTATACATTTAAATATTCAATTTTAAAAATTATATGTATAAATAAAAAAAAATCATAATATCAAATTAAATTTTAACATAATTGTCTAAAATTATTCATTTTGTTCAAAAACTATAAAGTTTAGCTTAAATTCACGTTAAAATGTTAATCATTTTTTACTTTGACATACTTTAATTACCAAATTCGATTTTGACCCATCAATTGACGTTAACCGTTTAATTAAACGGATTTTTGGAAATCGAAACGAATTGCTCTTAAAAATGATTAATCAGCGAGTAATCGAGTTTTTTACAACACTCGTACCAAGGATTCAACATAACAAGCAATAAAATATTTTTATGGTTTTAACTTGTGTTTATATTAGACGATTATGTCATTGTTCTTGAAAATATGTAGAATTTGGAAGTGAATTTTCACATACATAGGCAAGTATTTTTCCATATAATTGTCGTGATGTTCTAATTTTGCTTCAAGATTAAAGAACTGTCATGAAGTTTAGGATGACACAAAGAATCAAATTAATTGTGCGTTTGATTAGCTATTATTAAATGATTCAACGTTCTAAATGTTAAGGTTTATTTTCTTGAATAGTTCAAAATTCAATAGTGAACCAAGTTGATTCAGACCTTTGAATTATTTAGAACCGAGTTTGGAGTCATTGAGACTTGTTTTCGTTCGGCTTATATTTCGGTTCTGGTTAATGGGTCTCATACCAAGGAATTCTCGTTGCAAAAAGGTATCCGCCAGGGTGATCCTCTCTCACCCTATCTCTTTATCATTGTGGGCGAAGGGTTGAATATATTAACGAAAATAACGGTTCGAAAGGGTCTGATCTTGGGGGTAGAAGTAGGTTCGAACAAAGTTGGCATCTCGCACTTACAATTTGCAGATGATACTATATTCTTTGGTAAGTGGAGTAAGAGGAACGTGTCAAATGTTCGAAAAACTCTTGAGTGTTTCGAGAAAGTTTTGGGGCTTAAAATAAATATGAATAAAAGCAGCTTAATGGGAGTGGGGGTTGCCCAACCCGATGTTGATAATCTTGCTTCTAGGATGAGATGTAGTGCTGGGCTGCTTCCATTTACGTATCTAGACATGCCAATTGGGGATAATATGAGCAAGCAGAGTGCCTGGAAATCGGTACTAGAGAAATTCATGAAGAGGTTATCTGAATGGAAGGCACGATCGATGTCGTATGGGGGCGGTCAACTCTTTTAAAATCGGTTCTTAGTATGTGACGACCCAGAAATTTCCGACCAAATTTAAACTTAATCTTTATATGAATTCGACACGATAAGCAAAGTCTGTAATATTGAGTCTCAAAATTTTGGAACTATATTCATGTAATCAATTACCTTTGACCGTGTCCGACGATTCACGAACAACTATTTGTAAATAGATATGTGTGTGTATATACATATATATAGATATAAATAATAATTGAAAATATAATTTGAAATATTATATGTTGTTGATATTAAAATTAATTAAGTAAAATAAAATAAAAGTATGATATTATAAAAATTATTATTTAAAATACATATATATAAATAAAATATATAGAATATATATTTTGTGATTTCGAAGTTATTTAGTAAACGACGGTAATGCTAAATTGTAACTCGATTGATAATAAACGAGTTAAAAAGGAACTTATGTGGTTTTAAAATAAACGGTGATTCGAAAATGAGTTATATAAAGTATAGGCTTATTAAAAATATATTTAGGAACTATTTATTGAGTTTTAAATTTTTTTATATTTTATTTAGAGTTGGGAGTGAATAAATAATATAATTTTTATTTAATAATTAATGCTCGAATTTTATACCATAATGACCAAAATAAATAAATATACTTAATTTAAAAATATGGAATTTTTCTGAATACTTTTATCCGTCACTAATTTATCAACAGAGTACGATATAGCCATCCGGGATAAACTGTCGGTAGATTAAAGTAGTGATGGCTGCTATGAGTTTATCACATGTTCTTTTATTATTATTAAATTACTATTATTAATTATTATATTATTATAATTAATTATTATTTGAATTATATTATTATAAATCATAGATATCTGTATTATATATGATCAAGTTAGTGATTTCAATCATCCAACACATTACTTCCTTGCTAACATAATCGAACTTCAATCTCCACACCTTATCACCTTCCTCCGAACCACCACCACTCAATCACTTTCGGCAATAATCACAGCGAGAACTACTACCTTGGCACCACCTTCACCGTCACCATCACCTAACCCATGACAAATCACGAGCTGTTGCAACTATTCTTGTTTATTTCATGAATCCAACCAACACCTTCATGAACCCATGAACTTGCTAACATCAAAACCACAAAAAAAAACCCACCTCTAACTGGACAACACATGTTTTCTATTTCTATTACTCGAGCAGCCCTAAAACCATCACCAGAATTGTCACATGTTGTTGATGTTTACAACCGAGAACCAACACTTCGATTTTCTGTTGGTCGTAAACTATTGATGAAAACCAACCATTACAACCTCCACTGCCACCCACACTAGTATCCAATCACCGAGAGTCACAACTTTCCACCACCCTTAACCACCATCGTGAGTCACCTGCAACTTCACGCCCATCTCCATCACCATGATCTTTCAACCACCAAATACACCACAAACCCATCGAAGAATAACCCAAAACCATCACTACGATCCTTGTAACTTCTATTGTTTTTCTTCTGTTTTCGGGTCATCATCTTATCCGTTTTACAACCCTATCATCGAATAATCACTTGCAAATTACTATATCATCATGTTCTATATTTGAAAATCAAAATGCACTTCTGCTACAGTAATAAATATCACAAAATTACACGAAACGTGTAAAGGGTCGAAGGAATACGCGATCTGCGTAGTGGTTGCAGCTGTACGACTGTTCCTGTTCAACCCACAGACCTCCACCACCATCCTGAGTTGCTACAACTACTGTTTAATCTTGCTGCTATACTCGTTATTTGTTTCTATTTAAGTTAACAATGATGATGGTGATGTTCTACGATAAATGTGATGAAAGGAAGATGATGATGACTGATAACGATGATGATGTTTAACGAAGATAATGATGATGACAAAGGAAGAAGACATGATGATTATTTGGTGATGATTAAATGATCGAAGATGAGGCTTCTGTGATGTAACAGCGACGATGATAATGAATTAGGAAAGAAACAAGATGATGAATGATGTCGACTTATTGTTGAAGAAGGAGATGTACACAGGAAATGGTTTATAGGATTTAGGTTGCGTATTAAAATAGAAAAGAGGAAACGGAGGAGCGGTTTAGGTGTGTGGGTGTTTAACGATTGGTCTTGAGTTCGAATCTTGGCTATTACAGTTTATTTTTTTTCTTTTTCATCAAATAACTGCACCATGCTAAGTGTTGGGCCGAGTAATTGTTAATTGGGCTTGGTTCAGTTTTCTAAATTGGGCCGAAGATATTAAGATAGATGAAGAAAACAGAAAAACGGATTTAAAGAAGTCATGCATAACTTAAAAGAGAAATCTAACAAGCGGTTTAATGGTTTGGAGTATGTGTGTGGTTAACGAGAGGTCGCGGGTTCGAGTCCGGTCTGTGTCATATTCTTTTTGGAAAAGCTTTTAAAGGTAGAACACTCATTATTTTTACTACTACTACTACTACTACCACTACTACTACTACTACTACCACTACTACCACTACTACCACTACTACTACTACTACTACTACTACTACTATTATTATTATTATTATTATTATTATTATTATATATTATTAACATCATTGATATTATTGTTGTTATCATTATTGTAAAATATATATATATATATATATATATATATATATATATATATATATATATATATATATATATATATATATATATTATTTTTATAAATATCATTTAGTAAAAGTATTATTATTATTATTATTATTATTATTATTATTATTATTATTATTAATATTATTATTGTTATTGTTATTATTATTAGTGTTATAACTATTATTATTATTATTATTATTATTATTACTAATACAAGTATTAAGTATCATTTATTATTATTAATATTATTAAGTATTAAGTATTATTATCTTTATTATCATTTTTACTAATAGTATTGTTGGTCCCTTGAGAACAACATGAGTATTGTAGGGGGGGTGAATACAATTTCTTTTAATTAACTTAACAGTTAAACACGATTAGTATTCAAGCATGTAAATTAAATAGAGTCTAGGTAATTTTCAACGGTTATTCTTTATTGATTGAATCATAAAGAATCACAACTATCCTTGACAGAATGATAATTGGTTGATACAGATTACCTAGAATATAGTTAAGAGGTAAACTAAAAGCTATTACACGTTTTTGACTCTAAATAAATAAACCCACACCACTAGTTGTTACAATAGTGGATACAACAATTTATAGTAGTCCTATTAATCGTGTAATGGTTCTATTGTCCACTGGTACATAGGATGTCTGTACTTGTGGGGACAACTGCATCAGAGAGCATGCTCTCCTCTTTTCTCTTTGGTAGCTATTTGCAGGAACACCCCAATTCGGTTTGGCACCCCTATTTGATTAAACAAATAGAATGTTGTGTTCCCTAGGTATTGACAAAGTATAACCAATGTCTGCACATGCGCTAAACTTCTGCATTCACACGCGGTCTTGTAAGGTCATTTGTCAGCCGCTGACGCGTGTCCTTTTCTGTTCAACTTTATCTTTGACTTCTATTGAATAGTACAATTGATGTAGACCACTCGGAAAACTACTATGCTTATAATGGAGCATATCTGTCTTGTATAGTAAGCTACATTCCAGCTGTGCTAGTTCTTCATTGCTGAGACACTTGATATTCTTGAACTGCTGAGTACACATCCTGTGCTGATTGAAGAACACTGTCTACCTTGTGCTGGTAGACTGAGCAGCAAACTACACTAGATACAGCAATATCTGCTGTCTATACATAAACAAACTTGTGCTGGCTGCACATAACATTTTAGTGCAAATAAATTACAGTTTTGTCATAATTAAATCCTTAATTATTTTGGGGACTCAACAATCTCCCCCTATTTGATGATGACAAAACCTATGACATATAGAGAAAACACTAAAGCTAGCACAGAGGGACCTAATGAAAAATGAGCAGTAAAGTTGTCTCTTTTAAGTTTATTTTTGGGATCTTTTGCTGAGTTATCTATATCTTATAATTTGATATGATTTTGAAGATAAACTCATTTCACTTTCATTACAGCAGAGTACATATAGTAATTACAAGAACATCATAATGAAAAATGAAATAAACAAAAGATACAATTTGAGCACTAGAGGGCTATCTATCTTTATCTTTATCTAATTCCTCTTCAGATAGCTCCTCTTGTTTGATTTTTTAGGCTTCAGGAAATAGGATAGGTATATCAGTAGGATCAAATACAGGGATATGAGGAGGTAGAATGATGGGATCTCTTCTTTGTGGGCCTTCACCAGTAGATTTCTTTCCTTTAGGTTTTTGAGAAAGTACTTCTTCTACGTTTACTACTGGTGCATTCCCAAATTTTGTAGCTTTGTTGAAGAGTTCTTGGAGTTCTGGCTTCAATGTCTTTTTAATACCACTTTCAGCTTTACCAATGAAGTACTCCAATATCTCCATCCATTCACTGAATCCTAAGGATCGTAACTCATCATAATCTATCCTTTCTTGAACATTATTCTTCCTGCTGACATTGAAAGCTCTTTTTGAGCCTCTGTGCACTTTGATGATTTTAGTGAGATTTGATCTTCTGTTCATCACATCATCATACCTGCTCCTATAATAATGATCAGATAGTTCTATGGTTCGGGTAGTTTCTATAGGAGCAATAGCAGGCAGTGTTGTAAAAAACCCGATTACTCGCTGATTAATCTCCGATTAATCATTTTTAAGAGCAATCCGTTCCGTTTTTCTAAAATCCGTTTAATTAATAGGTTAACGTAAATTCATGGGTCAAAATCGAATTTAGTAATCAAAGTCGGTCAAAGTCAAAATTGGTCAACATTTTAACATGAATTTAAGCTTGAACTATATAGTTTTTGAACAAAATAAACAATTTTAAACAATTATCTTAAAGTTTATGTTTATGTTTATGGTTTTTTTTCTATATTTACACATATGATATTTAAAATTTAATATTTACATGTATAAAGTACAATCCGATTAAACTCTGATTAATTTCCGAATTACTGATTAATCCTTCCAAAGTCCCGACCGATTAATCCCCGAATAGCGAATTTTGTAACCTTGATAGCAGGTGCTTTCTCAGCAGCTTCTAGTTCATCAAGGGCCTTATCCTGTTCCTTGACAATGGCTTTAGCTAATTTGAGGGACTCAGCCTCTTGCTTTCTATCAGCAGCCAATTTGTCTTCTACATCCTGAAGCCTTAACCTCTCAGCGAGTTCAGCATCAGCAGCCTCCCTTCTTTGCCTTTCAGCTTCTAAGCCCAACAGATAATCATCGGCAGTAATTTTCAGGGACTTTGCTATTTCAATCATCTTTCTACCATCTTCAGTTCTAAGGGCAGCACGATACTGCCTTAGATCCATACCCAGCTGACGAACCTCTTGAAATTGAGCTTTCTCCTCATCAGTAGAGAGCCTTTGACCATTGTTATTTAAGTATACACCGATTTCAATGTCATAAGTCAAGGCAGTGATGTAGAATGGCTGATCAAGAGGATGATGCAGCAATCTAACTTGGCGTATCCTTTCATTTTTTTTTTTTTTTTTTTGAAAGGCGCGTATCCTTTCATTAATAGCTGCTTGTCTTTGCTCAAGCAATTATGGTACAGTGATCTCCAGCCTGTAAGCCTCTCTTTCATCTGGATTCATTCTAAATAGATCTGGCTCACCACGGGCAACTGAATCATCTTCCCAAGATCTGTGTTTACCATGACGTTTTGGGGAAGATGGAGGATACATGATTGATTCACCTATGCCAGATGAACTCACTGGAAATTTATTAACACGATTATTCGGTGCTCTGTTAAAATAAGTGAGGGTCCGGGGAGAGATAGGTGATTGAATAAATAAGTGATCTCTTCTACCCCAGACTGTAAAGTCAGCAGGATTAACCGTATCATCATCTTGATTAGCACCCATCACATCCACCTTTGCTGGGTCTTCAACACTTGTTTCACCCAGCAGCACACTACTGGCTGGGTCTTCATTCACATCACTCCTTGCTGTGTCTTCAGTACCAGCTGACTGATTAGTATCAGCTGGCACAACTGCCACAGTATCTTCATCAGCTGCCTCAAATAGGGGTCCTTTCCTTAGGGGCTGGTTGTCCCTAGGAGCAGATTTCACCCTTTGTTTGTCAATTGGCTTGGGTTCAGCTGATGGTTTTTGTGTTGATACTGGTTCTTGTGGTGGCAGATAGGGAACAATAGCAAGATGCTCTCCCTGAACATCAACATCTGCTGGCTGTTGTTGTGTAGTTGGCTGAGTAGACGATACTGGTCGAGAAGATGAGCTGGTTTCTAACATTACATCTAGCCATTTCATAAATACATCAGCTCTAACTCCTCCTGACTCAGTAGAAGCTAAATAGTCTTTCATATCTTCAGGAGTCATCTTCTTTATTCTATCTGCTCGCTCAGCATACAGCTTGGCTTTCTTTTTATCATACTTGATCATGAACTTAACATTTCTTTTTAAGGTAGCCCTTTTATATTCTTCAATGCTGATCAGATCATCATCAATTTCACGCTTATCAGGAGTGAGGGTTCGTCTACACTCAATTTTAAGTCTTTTTACAGTAGCATAGGCCCCAAACTTAGCATTAAAAGCATCATCTAATTCCTGCTGTCTCTTCTGATGTCTCTCCATTTTTCTTTTCATTTTACGTTCAATGGTTTGAGAGACAACAAAAGATTCAGCAACAGCCAATTCAGAAACGTCACTGGGCTTACTGCCAGAACCAATATCATCCACTGATGTGGCAGACACACTGGGTTGAGATTCACCAGCTGCCTGTACACCAGCTTCAGTATGAGCGTTGCTGGGCTTAGTGCTAGTACCATCATCACAATCATCACCATCTCTCCTTTGCTGTTTAGGAGCCTTTTCATGCTCATGCTCTCCCTTAGATTGTTTTATCTTTTTGAACTTCTTTCTAGACTTCTTCTCCCCCTTTTTGTCATCAGCAGGGGCAAAAGGGTGAGCAGGGGAGACCTGTGCATCAAGGTCACTATCTGACTGAGGAACAGAGAAAGCAAAATTGTTTCAGTCAGCATCAGCAGGAGAAATATGGGCACCAGGATCTACGCCATATTGTCTTAGGCAGAGGTTGGAAGTTCGAACTTCATTTCTAGCAACACCAATGGCCATTTGTTGGACATGAGCCCTAACATCAGCTTGAAGAGTAGCCATTTGTTGCATTACCTCCACCATTTGAACATAAGCTGAGGCAGGAATTATAGTAGCCATTTGCTGTTCCTGCGAATCCAATCTCTCTGACAATACCCTATTCTCCTCATTAAGAAAGAGAATTCTGCGATTAGCAGCATCCAAATTGTAGTGATCCGAACTTTTCCATGTTTATATATATTAAATGAAATTGTTATTTACATGAGTAAGTGTTTCCAACATGTTAAGCAATCAAACTTGTTAAGACGTGATTAATTGAAATAGGTTTCATATAGACAATTGACCACCCAAGTTGACCGGTGATTCACGAACGTTAAAACTTGTAAAAACTATATGATGACATATATGGATATATATATATATATATATATTAGTATTGTAACAATTAGTTATATACATAAAAATGAGTCTATTGAATTAAGAAACTCGAAAACGATATATATAACGATTATCGTTATAACAACGTCTTACTAAATACATATGAATTATATTAAGATATTGATACACTATGTTTAATCATGATAAATGATAAGTAAACATGTCATTAAGTGTATTAACAATGAACTACATATGTAAAAAAACAAGACTACTAACTTAATAACTTCGAAACGAGACATATATGTAACGATTATCGTTGTAACAACATTTAACTGTATATAGATCATACTACGATATATCATAATATCATGATAATTTAATAATTTAACATCTCTTTAGATATAATAAACAATGGGTTATCAACATTTGACAAGATCATTAACCTAAAGGTTTCAAAACAACACTTACATGTAACGACTAACGATGACTTAACGACTAAGTTAAAATGTATATACATGTAGTGTTTTAATATGTATTCATACACTTTTAAAAGACTTCAAGACACTTATCAAAGTACTTCTACTTAAGAAAAATGCTTACATTTACATCCTCATTCATTTTCATCAACAATTCTACTCGTATGCACTCGTATTTGTACTCGTACAATACACAGCTTCTAAATGTATTTACTATTGGTATATACACTCCAATTATCAGCTCTTAGCAGCCCGTGTGAGTCACCTAACCATGTTGGAACCATCATTTAACATCTAGTATGAAATATCTCACAAAATAACAAACTAATGGAGCCTATATGATGGATCAATATTCACGTGAAGTATGGTGTACACAAACACTTTCATTTTGTAACTTACATGCATCAAACTACTCTCTCTCAAGTGTTCTTCCATTGTTCTAAGTGTTCTTCATCATCTTCATCAAAATCTAGCTCAATCTAGTTCATAAATCCATACATAAACCAAGTTATAAAACAACTACTCAAGAACACACCAACAACACTTCTAAGTTTACTAGCTTACTTTCAATCTTGCAAATCCACTTTGAGTGATCATCCAACCTCAAGAAATCTTTCTTATTTACAGTAAGATATCTTTCTAATATAAGATAATACTCATATTCAAAATTTGATTCAATTTCTATAACTTTAACAATCTTATTTCGAGTGGAAATCTTACTTGAATTTGTTTTCGTGTCATGATTCTACTTCAAGAACTTTCAAGCCATCCAAGGATCCTTTGAAGCTAGATCTATTTTTCTCATTTCCAGTAGGTTTATCCACAAAACTTGAGGTAGTAATGATGTTCATAACATCATTCGATTCATATATATAAAACTACCTTATTCGAAGGTTTAAACTTGTAATCACTAGAACATAGTTTAGTTAATTCTAAACTTGTTCGCAAACAAAAGTTAATCCTTCTAACTTGACTTTTAAAATCAACTAAACACATGTTCTATATCTATATGATATGCTAACTTAATGATTTAAAACCTGAAAACACGAAAAACACCGTAAAACCGGATATACGCCGTCGTAGTAACACCGCGGGCTGTTTTGGTTTGGATAATTAAAAACTATGATAAACTTTGATTTAAAAGCTATTCTTCTGGGAAAATGATTTTTATTATGAATATGAAACTATATCCAAAAATCATGGTTAAACTCAAAGTGAAAGTATGTTTTCCAAAATGGTCATCTAGACGTCGTTCTTTCGACTGAAATGACTACCTTTACAAAAATGACTTGTAACATGTATTTTTGACTATAAACTTATAATTTTTCTATTTAGGTTCATAAACTTAAGTTCAATATGAAACCATAGCAACTTGAATCACTCGAAACGGATTTAAAACGAAGAAGTTATGGGTAAAACAAGATTGGATAATTTTGCTTGTTGTAGCTACGTGAAATTTGTAACAAATTTATACAAAACATAACTTAACTAACTTATATTGTATTATACATGTATTCTAACATATATTATGTAATCTTGGGATACCATAGACATGAATACAATGTTTTGACATATCATATCGACCCATATATATATATATATATTTCGGAACAACCATAGACACTATATATGCAGTAATGTTGGAGTTAGCTATACAGGGTTGAGGTTGATTCTAAAATATTATATATACTTTGAGTTTTGATCTAGCCTGAGATTTTGTATACACGAGGTCATGGATTGATTTGAGATAATATATATTGCTTTATTTCTGTACATCTAACTGTGGACAACTAGTTGTAGGTTACTAACGAGGACTGCTGACTTAACAAACTCAAATATTTAAAATGTAATAAAAAATGTTGTAATTATATTTTGATCATACTTTGATATATATGTACATATTTGTTATAGGTTCGTGAATCAACCCGTGGCCAAGTCTTACTTCCTGACGAAGTAAAAATCTGTGAAAGTGAGTTATAGTCCCACTTTTAAATCTAATATTTTTGGGATGAGAATACATGCAGTTTTGTAAATGTTTTACAAAATAGACACAAGTACTTGAAATAACATTCTATGTTGGATTATGAATACCGAATACCACCCTTTTAGCTTAGTAGCCTAAGAATTAGGGAACAGACACCCTAATTGACGTGAATCCTAAAGGTAGATCTACGGGCCCTAACTCCCCCCATACTGGAAAATGGTATGCTTTAGTACTTCGAGTTATTAATACAGATGGATTTCTGTTTTGGGGATATTCCATATGCATTTTGTTAATGTCTGTTACCAGGTATTCAACATATGAATGATTTTTATACAGATTGTATGTTATTGAAAAATGAAATCTTGTGGTCTATTATTACGATTTGATAAATATATAGGTTAAACCTATAACTCACCAACATTTTTGTTGACGTTTAAAGCATGTTTATTCTCAGGTAATTATTAAGAGCTTCCGCTGTTGCATACTAAAATATGGACAAGATTTGGTGTCAGCATGCTTGTATAATATTGTTTAAAGCTGCATTCGAGATTTACTTTGTTATAACATATTAATATTGTAAACCAATATGTATTGGTAGTGTGTAAGAGTGATATTTTTAGATTATCATTTCTGGATAATCTAGGTGGTGACTTTTTAACCTTGTCGATAAAATAAAGGTTAAGATTTGTTTTAAAAACGAATGCAGTCTTTGAAAAACGTCTCATATAGAGGTCAAAACCTCGCAACGAAATCAATTAATATGGAACGTTTATAATTAATATGAACGGGATATTTCAGTTGGTATCCGAGCGTTGGTCTTAGAGAACCAGAATTTTGCATTAGTGTGTCTTACCGAGTTGTTAGGATGCATTAGTGAGTCTGGACTTCGACCGTGTTTTCTTCTAAAACGATTGCTTAACACTTTTTGTTGAAAACTATATATTATTAACATGTAAATATTATGTGATATATTAATCTCTTAACGTGTTTGATATTGTGTGATAGATGTCTACTTCTAGTACAAATCCCATCGACTCACCTAATAATAATGAAGAGTCGAATATATTTTGAGAAGATTCACAAAATCCCGAGGAGGAATCGGAAAAGGAGGAACCAGAAGAAGAAGAGGTTTCAGAGGAAGAAATATTAATACCTACAGTTAAATGATTAAATAAAAGAAAATCCTCAACCAACTGACCAAACTTAATAATGGTCAATGGTGTTTCCGCCGAGGAAACAAAATATTGAAAAAATTACCAATTTTCTGATGAATCGGATCCCGACGAGGATTCCGACGATGTTATAGAAATTACCTCGACCCAATTTGAAAAAGCAAAAGAAAACAATAAAGGAAAAGGTATCAAAATAGAGAAACCTGATTACAACCCCGATGAACTTTATATATATCGTAAACGCCCGTATTTCTTAGATTTTAACAATAATCCGGGAACATCTAGGCCACCAGGTTTTTCTAAACCATTTGTGAAAATGACGGCTCGTATTAGAGGATCACCAAGTATCCCTAGGAAATTAGCCAAACGAATTAAGTCCGAAGAGTTGTAATCATGCTGTGTAATATATGTATTGTAGTGTGTTTGTATTTTTATATGTAAAAATTGCTTGTATTGTTTGTTAATAACCTTTTACGAATCTAATCCTTGTTTATTTTACAGTATAAAAACAAAAATGGACGTTAAGGATAGACAACCAAAAATTTTAGAAGACCTACCAGGAGATATGATTGATGAAATCTTGTCTAGAGTCGGGCAGAAGTCATCAGCACAATTAGTTACGACAAAATTAGTTTGTCAAACGTTTGAAAGACATTCCAGGCATGCCTTAGTATATAAAAGGCTTTCCTTTGAAAGATGGGGTATATCACTTTGGGGAGACTTTAAGTTACGCCAAGTTTTCTTTAAGGCATTTAGTGCGGGAAACCCAGATGCAATTTTACGCTACGGGTTACGAACCTATTTTGACTCAACATATCCCAACATAGGACTCCGTTCTTTAGAAAGAGCTTCTAACATGCAACATAAAGAAGCATGTTATGCTTACGGATTAATAATGTTCGCTTCTCATCAAATTGAGAAAAAGAACATTGGGTTGCAACTTTTAAATAAAACATTCCCACAAGTGACGGACTCGGTAGTTGAGGTGAGAAACAAGGTTTTTAGATTGTTACGGGGCTGTTGGACATTACGAAACCCTCGTCCTTTTGACGATGTTACAACATACTGCCTAGCTAACGATCATAATAGTTATCTGCTACATAACCAAGGATGGGAAATAATATTAGTACAACCAGAATGCATGACTTGTTTCTAGACTTATGAATTACGTATCTTTATTTCTTTTGCTGAACGGCTTGTGTACTAACTAGAATTGTCTTTATAGCTGCTGAGTAGCAAGTTATTATGTTCTATATTTCATCCTATATGTATAATAGTGGTATTGTATGTTTGTAAAATATTGTATAAAAGTTTGAATGCGAATTATTATTGTAATAAGTTTTTCATATAGAATCGTAGTAGTTGAATTGTATAATAGCTACTAAGTATGAACTTAACGGGTAGGTACTACCCGAATTAAAACTATAAAATGCTAATATGAAGAAAAATCTTTTATAAATAAGTTCATATTATGCTACGAAATACTATTGACTACTCTTAAATTCTATATGATTAACTCAATTCTTTTGGCTATTTTTGAAAGAAATGGCACCGACAACTCGTCAGAACTTGAACATGAGTGAGGAAGACTTCCGTGTTTTCCTTACTGTGAACATAGCCGCCATGTAGGCCACAATGCAAAATAACAACCATAATTCTGGTTCTAGCAGTGGAACTAATTCCACAAGAAATCGTGTAGGATGCTCCTACAAAGAATTCACTGCCTGCAAACTTTGGAATTTGATGGAACCGAGGGTTCAATTGGATTGAAACGGTGGACCGAGAAGGTTGAATCGGTGTTTTCCATAACTAAATGTACTGAAGAAGACAAAGTAAAGTACGCTACGCATACCTTCATAGGTACTGCGTTAACATGGTGGAATACCTATCTCGAGCAGGTGGGACAAGATACTGCCTACGCATTACCGTGGTCAGCATTCAAGCACTTGATGAACGAGCAGTATCGTCCCAGAAATGAGGTTAATAAGCTCAAGGTAGAGCTTAGAGAGTTACGAACACAAGGGTTCGACATTACCATGTATGAACGATGATTCACAGAGTTGTGCCTATTGTGTTCGGGAGCATTCGAAGATGAAGAAGAGAAGATCGACACATTTGTAAAAGGGTTACCAGAAAGGATTCAAGAAGATGTGAGTTCACACGAGCCCGCTTTCATACAAAAGGCAAGTCGAATGGCTCATAAACTCATAAATCAGATTGAGGGAAGAATTAAAGAGCAGGCGGCCGAAGAAGCCAACACGAAACAACTCAAGAGGAAGTGGGAGGAAAACAGTGATAAGAGTCACCAGTACAACAACAATTACAACCACAATCGCAACAACTATCCCAATAACCGCAACAACAACCGCAACAATAACCACAATCCTAACAATAACTACAACAAACGTCCCAACAACAACAACAACCACAACAGCAACCATCCCAACAATAATAAAAAAGGCAAAAACCATGTCAGAGGTGTGAAGGATACCATCCGACTGGGTTCCTGCACGACAACGTGTACTAAGTGTAAGAGATGTGACAACCCGGAAATTTCCAACCAAATTTAAACTTTATCTTTATATTATTTCGACACGATAAGCAAAGTTTGTTAAGTTAAATCTCAAGAATTTTAAACTGTGTTCATACATTCATTATAACCTTGACCAAATTCCGACGATTCACGAACCGTTATATATAAATAGATATGTATATATATATTATAACTTGAGAATATTAATAAAGTATTAAACGTATAATACTTTACACGAACATATTTGTTTCAATATGTTTATCGATGGAATTAGAAGATAATATCAAATGATTGATTTATCAGATACATTGTGATATGATTACGGGTCCATGTTATGAGGTCCAATGTGATTTAAGAAATCTATTCTTTTTGACAACATTCAGAAAATGGTAAAGTGATTTATAAGTAAGAACGTTGAGTGTAAATAACTT
Source organism: Rutidosis leptorrhynchoides (assembly GCF_046630445.1). Classification (NCBI taxonomy): domain Eukaryota; kingdom Viridiplantae; phylum Streptophyta; class Magnoliopsida; order Asterales; family Asteraceae; genus Rutidosis; species Rutidosis leptorrhynchoides. The sequence continues at coordinate 131,413,608 of NC_092334.1, forward strand.
AGATGTTGGATATCGACAAGTTAAGTAACTCGACATTTTTCATTAAGATGATTTCATACGTTTATTTAACCTTTGGACTTTATCGCATACTTCACCAACAGACTGTAATTTAAAAACTTGAAACCTATTATGAATATATATGATTCTACTTTTCTAAAACGTTTTATGATATAACGATTTCTATTATTTTAACCTTTAAACAAAATGATTCTTAAATATATTTAGTTTTGGAAAACAATATTATCATATTTATTTGATTTAGTTTCAAACGTACAAAAATATTTTCAGTTTAAAAAGAACTTTATTATTAAAACGTATATAACTTTTATAAATATCTAGAACCACTTTTGACAACTCATTACTTAACGAGTATGATAAAGATAATGATATTTATATTTTATTTTATTAAATATATATAACGATTTAAATTAATATTATATATATTTATACGCGTATTATACGTACATAGTTTTATACTTTTACTATACTTAAACTTTACCTTTACTTTATTGTTACTTTACTTTAACTTTAATAATTCATACTTTAATAATTCACTTTAATAATTCAAAAATTTATTATAAATAGAATTCAATAGGTTTCATTATTTCATAGAAACTTGAAAATATTTTCTCTAAACTCTCTCAATCGATTTAAATATATATATTTACTCCATATTATTTCAAGATATTATTAGTATACATAAAATATTACGACGGAGTGCTGTCCGAGTGATTTCGAAATTGTTTTTCGAGCGGGATAGAGCTAAGGAAATTATGGGTTATAGCTATGGAGGTTATGGGTATGGTTCGGGAGTATTGCTCGTGAGTCAAACTAGTATTTATCAGCTCCGTTGTGTCTACCTACTTTTCCTGCAGTATTGAATCTCAATATTGATATGTGAGCCCTCATAACTTAACTTTTATATATTATTAGTGTATCCCTGACTAGTGCTCGAGTATATAGGATTATGCATGCTTATATGTTCGTTATTATCGTTAGATAGGTTATGTCGAATCTTGAATTAAATACATATGCTATTAAGATAAGGTATATGATATGCATGTCATTGAAAAGTTAGCGAAAAATTGAGAACTTTTAATTTAGATATCGAATGGTTTCGATGAACGGTTTAGAAGTTATAGTCAATTGAATTTTTGTAGAAATGATTATTATTATCGTTGTTATTATCGTCGTTATAATCTAATTATTATTATTATTATTATTATTATTATTATTATTATTATTATTATTATTATTATTATTATTATTATTATCATTGTCGTTATTAATAAAAGATATTATTGTTATTATTATTATTATTATTATTATTATTATTATTATCGTTATTATCGTTAAGGTTATAATTAGTATTATTATTATTATTATTATTATTATTATTATTATTATTATTATTATTATTATTATTATTATTATCATTCAAATAGTTATTAGTATTATCATTAATATTATTATTATTAGTATTATTATAATTAAAACTAATATTAGTAACATCTAATTATTATGATTACTATTATTATTATTAATATGAACGCGATATAAAAGGCGACTAAAAGCTATTAAACGAAACGATTAGGAAATAATGAGTATCATGATGAAATTAAGATATTGTAAGATATTGATTTAAAGGAAAAATATCGTTTTCATTATTTTACTATTATTGTTACTAAAAGTATTATTAATATTAAAACTATCATTTTTACTAAAATTATTATTTTTACTAAAAATATCATTGTTAATATGAAACATCATTATTATTATCATTTTAGTACTATTATTAATAAAAATTATCATTTTATCATTTTTAGAAAATATAATTATTGTTATTTTTATTAGTAGAATAATAATAATTATTACAAAATAATACAACTTTTACTTATTATTATTATTATCAATATTATTTTATCAAATAAATATGTGATACAAAGATATTTTACTACGTATAATATAATTACATTAATAATACCTATCATATTATTTTTATGATATTAAATGAACTTTATAAATTTTATTACTTAAGATATATAAAAGTATATTTTTATTATATAAATTTTAATATAAAATTTTATTTATTAATAAAAGAACTATATTATTTACTTTAATAAAATCTGTTAAAAATATTTAAATATATAAAATGACTATATTTAAACTATATAATAATCATGTATAAATTTTGGAAGACATTTTGGTCAATATGACTTTTGTTGACTTTTGCATATTTAGTCTCGAGCATTAGGATTGTGATACACTACGACTTGACCTAAATTGTTAGACAGATATTGATCAAACATATAAATATATATAATTAATATAGGTTCGTGAATCCAAGGCCAACCTTGCACTTGTTCAATGATGTCATATGTATTTTTACTATAAAATACAGTATAGTGAGTTTCATTTGCTCCCTTTTTAAATGCTTTTGCAATATATATTTTTGGGACTGAGAATACATGCGATGTTTTTTATAAATGCTTTACGAAGACACAAGTAATCGAAACTACATTCTATGGTTGGATTATCGAATCGAATATCACCCTTTTTAGCATGGTAACCTAAGAATTAGGGAACATATACCCTAATTGAAGCGAATCCTAAAGGTAGATCTACGGGCACTAACTCTCCCCATACTGGAAAATGGTATGCTTTAGTAATTCGAGTTTATATTATACAGATGGATTTCCATTTTGGGGATATTCTATATGCATGATGTTAATGTCGGTTACCAGGTGTTCAATCCATATGGATGATTTTTAAACACTTGCGAGTGTATGATTATTGAATAAAGGAAATCTTGTGGTCTATTAAAATTATGGAATTGATGGATTATGATAAACTAATGAACTCACCAACTTTTTAGTTGATACTTTAAAGCATGTTTATTCTCAGGTATTAAAGAAATCTTCGGCTGTGCATTAGCTCATTTTAAGGATATTACTTAGAGTCATTCATGGCATATTTCGAAAGACGTTGCATTCGAGTCATTGAGTTCATAAAGATTATTATTAAGTCAATTATAGTTGGATGTATTATGAAATGGTATGCATGCCGTCAACTTTAGATGAAAAGAAAGTTTGTCTTTTAAAAACGAATGCAATGTTTGTAAAATGTATCATATAGAGGTCAAATACCTCGTGATGTAATCAACTTTTGTGAATCGTTTATAATGTATATGAACGGGTCCTTTCAGTTGGTATCAGAGCGGTGGTCTTAGCGAACCAGGTCTATATTTGTGTGTCTAACTGATAGTCGTTAGGATGCATTAGTGAGTCTGGATTTTGACCGTGTCTGCATGTCAAAAGTTTTGCTTATCATTTTTGTCGAAAATTGCCTGCTTATCATTCTTAGTCTAGACACATCTTACTGCATTGATTGCATGAATAGTGTATAGACAAAATTCATATCTTAGCGTATCTGTTGCTGTAAACTTTGCCTGCCATATCCCGTAAATTCCTCCGTAATCTACGAAATCTTTTGTGCTATATATATAGATATTCTATGTAATTAGAATACCACCCGATAGCCGGAAAATAATTTCATATCGAAAAATCCTTTATTCAATCGAACGAAATGGAATTCGTCACTAGTTCAAGTCCCTCGAATTCCGATATGGAATCCCACTCAAGCTCCGTAAGCAGTGTGACTGGAATGGATCAACCAATCAGCCATAATCTATTTTGGATGAATTGGGGATGGGTTCGTAACCTCCTCGATCATTGGAGACAAGAAGAAGGCGATCCTTTCCATCCACCACATTGCCCTCTTGGCGAAGAACCTGAAGCACTTACCGACGAACCTGTCCGAAACACCATTTTCTCTCTCATTTCTAGAGTATCTCGTCACGATTATATACTACATCAAATTCTAGATTTTATTTATCCGCTCGTCTGAACCGAAAATCACCCCGGTGTAATAGAAGAAGTCAACGAGCTTCGCGCTCGGGTAGTGGCTTTGGAGAATATGGTGCAAAGGTTACAAACACCAGCAGCAGCACCAGCAGTATAACCAGTACTACCATCATCAACGCAAACAGTACCATTACACCCCCAACCACAACCGCGTCTTAAACCTCAACTTTACAATCTGTCCCACGAGCACCAATGTCATACACCCTGTAGACACCAAGGAATACCAACAACAACAAACGATGAAGTGTTAATTCATAACTTCATTAGAGAAACACTCCGAGACGATTTTGTAATCTCTAAAGTCTTAAAGATTATCTATTCTAACCCTAACCATAAATCAGATGAGTGAATCGAAATGATAGAAGGAAGAGTAGAAACCCTGACAAGAATGATGCGTGATTTATAAGCTAGACTTGTTTTACCAACAACGTCAATAGTACCGTAGCATCACCATCACAGTCAGTGCCGTCAGTGTCATCAGAATCAGCAGCACCTATAACATCACAAACTCCGTCAGTTCAAGAATCACTGTGGACATCATTACGAATCAATAATGCGTATATTGTATCAACGAGTTATGAAGTATTAACTCACTCCCTCTGAAGAAATTATATGTATATTTTATATATATATAAATTTTGAGATCAAAATAAATCTTTCCATACTAAGCTATTATGTGTAAATCTTAACTACTCGGTTAATTCATATTACTAATATGCAATGAGGTACGTCCTTCGTCCGCAACTTAACCATCGTTAGCTACAATTTCTGTCTCAATTCAATAAATTCCAACTCATAATAAACCAAGTGTATTATTTAAATATATGTTTGATTTTACACTTTCATCATCGATGTACTCGAAACTTTCCAAATAACATCATTCGTACCTGGCGAAGTTCACAAGGATTTCACAAAAACCAGCATCATGTATCAACAAATAACGAAGTATTGATTCATAATATTATTGAAGAAATACTTATGTAATTTCTAAAGTTTTAGAGATTACTCAATTCTAGTTTCAACCATAAATCAGATGAGTTTAATTTAATATTAACTCATTAAATCTATGTTACATTTAAAGAAAATATACACATATATATTTTCGTAAAGACTGTAATAAAATTCTTTTGTACAAAATATTAATTGTGAATTTTTTTTAACGGGTAGGTAATACCCGAGAGATATATAAATTCACAATTAATATGGTACATTCTTCGAATCTAATTCTGTCATACCCCGTCCTAATCCATCTGGACGAAGTCACCAACATCTGGTCCCATTGCAATGATCGACTCCAAATGATGTCTTTTAAAATGAGCTAATGCACAGCGGAAGATTTCTTTCATACCTGAGAATAAACATGCTTTAAAGTGTCAACCAAAAGGTTGGTGAGTTCATAGGTTTATCTTAAAACAATAAAATTCATCATTTTGGTAGACCACAAGATTTAAATCCTGCATGGTACAAATGGGCCCGAATCCTATACCCACCTGTAATGTACATGCGATATCTTTTAAATACAGTACACATTTCTCGTGTACGAAATCATCTTTCATAAATCTTAGTAATCGTACACATATCTCGTGCACAAAAATAACATACACATAAACTGTGTATAAAATCATTCTCTCGATACATAACATTCACTTTTCATTGCTTTCATAGCTTGGCTTGGTAACCGACCTTAACATATAATGCGCATAAATAATATCCCCAAAACAGAACATCTTGTCTGTATAATAATCATATAAACTTCGAAGTACTAAACACCACGCCCACTAGCCCTTCCGTCTAGTGAACATTCTGGGTGGGGGTGTTAAACCCGGTAGCTACCTTTAGGATTCGCGTCAATTAGGCGTGCAGTAATTATCAAAATTAGTGATGTTCCCTAATTCTTAGGTTACCAAGCAATAATAATCAGGGAAAAAATATTCATATCAATTGTGGCAATTATCACGTCCACATAATTCAATGGTGGCAATTATCACGTCCACATAATTCATTCGAGGAATGTTTTGCTTGTGTCTATCTCGTCAAACATTTATAAAAGCATTTCATGTATTCGCAGTTCAAAATGTATTTCAAAAGCATTTAATAAAGCAATTGTAAAAGTATCGCATGTATTCTCAGTCCCAAAAATGTAAAGAGTAAAAGGGAATCAAATGAACTCACAATACTGTATTTTGTAGTAAAAATACATATGACGACATTTGAACAATGCAGGGTTGGACTCGAATTCACGAACCTATATCATTTATATATATATTAACACATATAATGGTAATCGAACAAATTTAGGTATTATTATTACTTGTTATTTTAGTAGCTTGTACGTTTCATTAATAACTAAATTAACTATATTTATTTTTTATATACATTAAATAGATAATTAGTATTTATTATAAACTTATTAACATAATTATGTTTTATGTAAATAATATATTTTTATATAGAAAATCTTTATTTTGATATATTAATAATACTAATATTAATAATGATAAAAATAACAATATTAGTGTTAGAAATAAAAAAAATAGTAATAAAAATAATAATGATAAAAATAATGTTAGTTCTAATAATAATAATAATGATAGTTCTAATAATAAATATGGTAATTTTTATAAAAATTAGTTTTAATAATAGTACTACTTACATTAAGAATGATAATAATAATAATAATAATAATAATAATAATAATAATAATAATAATAATAATAATAATAATAATAATAATAATAATAATAATAATAATAATAATAATAAGAAATTACTACCTCAAGATATAGCTTTAAAAAAATAGACGCCGTCACCCAGGCTCGAACCCAGGACCTCTCGTTCACTGACAACATGCCTAACCAATGTTCTGTCTAGTTCATTTCTGATTTAACTGCTATTCGAATTCTTTATAATCTGTTATTCTGCCCGACATAAACCACATCTCGGCCCAATGTTTATCTGGCCCAACAGGCCCACGTTTTATTCTACTAACTCGATTGTTAAGCCTTATCCAATTTAGCAATTCAATAAACCCAAGTAGAAAGGTCCATTAGTGTATTTAATTAAATCCACTAGCCTAGTCCATGTTTTATTAAACTGCTTGAAGCATGTATAGGTGTAGGTATGGAGTTTGATCAGGACAGAAACCAAATAAAATCAATGATTATTATCACTAATATTTTATGAGTTGGCTTTTGGTTTAAAATAACAAAAAAACTGAATCGCAAATGGGCAAGTGGGAAACTTTAATAAAAACCATTTCGGTGATGGGGTTGTCTTTATTCAAACGTGATCATTTAACAACTCCCATATCTTTATCTAGTGGATTGTTGTGCTTGTAATTGTTGGCCACTAAAGTATAATAATCAGTCACGGTTCATCCTCATTAAAAAAATCATACGCGTAATATTATTTACCATCATAATATTAGTATCTGTCCCACAGGTTACTACTCGACCTACCTTACGGCCCAAGCTGCTCCGGTCCAGCAGTACAGTCCACTAACCAAGATCAAACAGCCCCATTACTTGTCAAGTGGTAGTTTATCGATATCAGGTATTTGTATCAGGAAATCAAATATAGCAGCAGCAGTTGTAAAATGTAAACAAATGGGCGGTTTACAGTCGTGATGATGTTTGAGGTAGTTTAATGATCGTGGAGATCAAATCTGAATTAGAAGAGCTCTATAGGTAATTGAAGCTAGAGTGGTGGTGACATGGGGTGGTAGCTCAATGTTGGTGGATTGTAGTGTGGCTGTTTGTTTGATTGATAAACAGGAAGGGTGAGTGAATTGAAGGTAATGGTTTTGGTGATCTGTTCGTGGGCTGTAAAATAGCAGGAATAGGTGACTTTGAGGTATGAGGTGGCGATGATTGGTGTTCCATGGTGATTAGTCGATGGTTATGGCGAGTTCTATTAGAAGAGATGGAGAGATAGAAAGAGGATGAGAGAGAGAGATGGTTGCTTAGTAGTTCACGGTGGTGGATGATAATCGTGGTGGTCTTGCGGTTGTAATGGCCATCGGTGGTGGAGGTGATGAGGTAGTCACTTGGTGGTGATGGTTGTAGCAGGAGGTGAGTCAAGGTTGATCGAATATGTGATGGTGTTTGTATGTATATTTTATGATGCGTCTCTCTATCACTCATATGGAATGTTTACATATAGAGAGTTGATAAAAGAAAAAAGTAGAACACTAGTTCCCTCAATTAATGTAATTCACGAGATAACAGTACATTTAATCATAAGTCACAGACATCCATTATGTAATATATATTTATTTAGTACAAGATTTCTGTAAGTGGGTTGAAAATAACAAAAGCGTACAATATTATAATATACTTTAAGAATTAAATCGTGCAATTAGTTAGCCATCACCTATTACGGACTAAATTTCGTACTCCGTTGATAAATCAGTGGCGGGTAAAAGTCCTCGAAAAAATCCCATATTTTTAAATTAAATATATTTAATTATTTTAATCATTATGGTATAAAATTCGATCATTAACTATTAAATAAAAATTACATTAATTATTCACTCCCAACCTCAAGTAAAATATAAAAAGTTTTAAAATTTAATAACTAGGTCCTAAATATATTTTTAGTAAGCCTAAAGTTTATAGAACTCATTTTCGAATCACCGTTTATTTTAAAAGCATATAAATTTGAATTTAACTTACTTAATATTACTAGGAACATCAATTGAATATTACAATCATTTAATATTTATTTTTAAAATACTTTATTTATATATATAGATATATTGTAGATAATATTTATTATAATATCCTATTTTTATTTTATTAATTTTAATAACAACAACATATAATACTTCAAATTATATTTCCAATTATTATTTATATATATACATTTATACACACATACCTATTTACAATTAATTGTTCGTGAATCGTCGGGAATAGTGGAAGGTCAATTGAATATATGAACATCGTTTCAAAATTTTCTAGACTCAACATTACAGACTTTGCTTATCGTATCGAAATCAAATAAGATTCAAGTTTAAATTTGGTCGGAAATTCCCGGGTCATCACAGTACCTACCCGTTAAAGAAATTTCGTCCCGAAATTTGAGTGAGGTCGTCATGGCTAACAATAAATATGTTTTCCTGACGAATATGAGCTGATAAATAGAGTTTTATCATTATTGAATAATACAGATAAAGTAATTTGATTATTCGAAGAGCACAAATGAAGCTATCACAAAAGAGTGAAATGAATAAATGAAGTTTCATTTTAACTTATGACGTTGTCTTGGTTGAATTTCGGAATTCAAGGGATATAAAGAAAATCTTCGAAATCTAAAAGATTTGATTCTTCGACGAATAAGGAAATTAAGATCTCTATAATTAAATATGGTGATCTGCTTCGATTACTCTGTCTGATATTTCCATTATAAATTAAACTCTTCCGTTCCATTATTCTCACCATTCTTATACTTTCTTTCTTAGTTCATACATCCAAAAGATTGTGAAAATGCTTAATCCCGTTCTAATCCTTGATATTTTTCTAATTATCATTTCGTTCATTCATCTTTTCTATCTTCCACCAGAAAAATCTGTTTACTTCTACTATTACCTTGGGGTGATACTACTCTTAATTATATCGTGTCTTTATATTGCTATTTGTATTAATATCCACGGTTTGTAATTTCGGCGTTGTTATTGGGCTTTATATTATCTCTTATATTTTAGAGCTCTTTTCCTTTTTATTATCTTCTCGACCTCTAGTAAAGCGAGTAACGGTCCAGAATTCGTAAGTATGGAATTTCGAATGATCATCATGTCCTAAACAAGAAAGAACGTATTAGCACGATTTGATTTGTCAAATTACCAGAATCACTGAGAATAGAACTATCAAGAATATATTTTCTTGATATGTTCAGAAGTTAATCAGAATGAAAGAGTTATGTAACATGACACATGATGACGTTATAATCTGTGAATCATCATGTTCCATTTAGAAACTCAGCATGACTTACTGTAATATAATCACATTGATCAAGTGTCATTATATTATACTAACTCATGCATCAGTTCCCAACATTATTTCAATAACATTCATATTTTAAGCTTGAAAATTTACAGAATATAGAAACTAACAGTTTCTATATGATGTAACACTGATAGCACGAAGTGATAAATGAGTTCAGATAGGAATAGTTATGAAAATATCTTCAGAAATATGTAGGATATTTATAATGAAAGATACGATGATATCTTGGAATTTCTAATATCAAAGGATGGAGAAGAAAATTTGTCCGCAAGAGTTTGGAGTCAGAAGCAAGGTATTCGCTAAAGATTTCATCAGAAACAGAATCATCATGATTCTTAATGTACAAGTTTAGTCCTTGTGATTTGTTCAGAGTCTCCTTCGTAGTTTGCTCAATCAGTTTTTCAGTTTCAAACTTTTTCTGAGCTTTGCCAACATACAATTCTTTATCATTAACTTTTGGCTGTTGAGGTCATTTACAGTTTTTGTTGCTTCATTCAACTTCTCAAAAATTCAGAGTATTAATTCGCAGACTGGGTGCTTTTCAGAATTTCAGAATGGAAGATCATAGTTCTTAGAGCTAAATGTTATATGGATACATATAACTATTGATATGGAAACATTGCGAGACTTACAATACAGATTTGCTGATTCCCGGTACTTGGTATGGCAATTCTTGTTACAAGATGCGGATGAGTACATGATAGGGTTTTAATGAACAAATATAATGGTTCTTCGGAAAGTCAGAGATCAGTGAAGTTGCTGGTAAGTTTACTGCTAATGTGGTGGAATATAAACGGTTCCCCGGTAACGATGCAAGAGTAAACACATATATCAAGGTGACAATAAGGCTAATCCGAAAGAATGTCGAAGTTGATTTATTGAAGCTGTGACAAAATTGGCTAATTTGGAAAGGAATTGTAAAGTTATTTTTGATAATAACAACGTCAAAGGAGTTAGCACAGATACGTGTTTAAACGTTTACTCAGGTTCCGAGTGTTTTCAGGTGCATAACTATGTGCATAAATCTTTTCTTCTATAGATGAAGTGCGGTTGGTTCATTATTGAGGTGTTTTCAAGAATCATGAAAGGTTTGAACGCAGATTGTAATCGTCAAGATACAAATGAGGTTTAAGATGAAATTAAGTGGCAAACTTGAAGAAATGTTTAGTTTCATATGTGATAATCAATATTTTAATTCATTTTAATTGTCCAATGTTATTAGTCCACAGTCGATAGTCCACAGTTAACAGTCCAATAATTCATATATAGTTTAATATATAATATTCGAATTAATTAATACGTATCGTGACCCGTCTACATGTCTCAGACTCGATCACAACTCAAAGTATATATATTATTATAGAATCAACCTCAACCCTGTATAGCTAACTCCAGCATTATTGCATATAGAGTGTCTATGGTTATTCCAAATAATATATATATATATATATATATATATATATATATATATATATATATATATATATATATATATATATATATATATATATATATATATATATATATGATATGATATGTCAAAACCTTGTATAAGTGTCCCGATATTTAAAATGTGTAAATAACAGTATTTAAATGACGATAAATAAAGTGCGTAAAATAAATAACAGAAATTAAATGACGATAAATAAAATTGCGAGAATATAAATTGCGATAAATAAACTGCGATAAATAAATTGCGATAATTAAATTGCAATAAAATAAAATGTAATACGGAATTAACAGTTAGCTAGGAACAGTTAGCTAGGATCTTGTTAGCGTGGTTTCTTAACAAAATTTCATATTGTTAATTAGTCTGTTTCTAATCAATTTTTATTGTGTCCATTATTTCTTCATTATGCCACTTGTTGGATTCTGATAGATCAAAATCCAAATATGAAATTGAATTTGAATGAAAATAGTTATTCTTTGGTAAACGGATACGTATATCGGTGGTTGTAAATAGGATAGTAAATGTTCGTTGAATCAAATTCGAAGAATGTACAGTGTAACTTATTAATGTGAAATCTAAATATTCCTCGGGTATTACCTACCCGTTAAAATATTTTCTCCGTTAACAGTTTGTACAAAAGAATTTTTAATTACAATCTTTATGAAAACATATATACATATATATTTTCCTTCAGATGTAATTATGGATTTAATGAGTTAATATAACATTAAAATCATTTGCTTTTCAGTTAGAATTAGAGTACATAATCTCTAAAACATTAGAGATTACATAATCATCATGTCGAACGAAGATAAATAATGTAGAACGATACATAGATTGATGATTATAATCGATGTACATAATGAGATGTTGAGGCGTATGTTATTGATGGTACGGTTGCTGTTACTGATGGTACTGTTGGTGCCGGTGATGTTGCTGAAGCTGGTATGTTTTGCACCATATTTTCCAAATTGATTACTCGAGCGTGAAACTCGTTGACTTCTTTCATTATTTTGGGATGATTATCGTTTGGAACAAGCGGATGAATAAGGTTCAGAATTTGGGATAGTATATAATCGTGATGAGATACTCTGGAAATGGGAGAGAAAATAGTATCATGAACAGGTTAGCGGGTAAGTGCTTCAGGTTCTTCGCCAAGAGGGGAATGTGGTGGATGGAAGGGATCACCTTCTTCTCGTCTCCATTGATTAAGTCGACTACGAATCCATCAGATGAATTGGGGATGGCTGATTGATTGATTCATTCTGGTGACACCGCTTTCGGAGCTTAGGTGAATATCCATGTCGGAATAGCTGTCGGAATAACTATCGGAATAGCTATCGAAATCTGAGGGACTCGAACTGATTGAGGGATTCATCTCGTACGATCAGATGAAGGATTTTCGATAAGAAATAGATTATAGGATATAGATTAGTACCCTGCAATACATGATTTACATATGCATATATAATACTAATATCCCATAAGTTACGGAGAAATCTACGGAAGCTGTCAGGCAAAGGTAACAATAACAGATACGCTAAGATATGAATTTATCTATACACAGTCTATGAAATAGAGGCAGTAAGACGTGTCTAGACTTTAAGAATGATAAGCAAATAATTTTTCGACACTAAATGATAAGCAAAACTTTTGACATGCAGACACGGTCAAAGTCCAGACTCACTAATGCATCTAAACAACTATCAGTTAGACACACTAATGCAAGACCTGGTTCGCTAAGACCACCGCTCTGATACCACATGTCATACCCAGTCCTAATCCATCTGGACGAAGTCATCAACATCTGGTCCCATTGCGATGATCGACTCCAAATGATGTCTTTTAAAATGAGCTAATGCACAGCAGAAGATTTCTTTCATACCTGAGAATAAACATGCTTTAAAGTGTCAACCAAAAGGTTGGTGAGTTCATAGGTTTATCTTAAAACAATAAAATTCATCATTTTGATAGACCACAAGATTTAAATCCTGCATGGTACAAATGGGCCCGAATCCTATACCCACCTGTAATGTACATGCGATATCTTTTAAATACAGTACACATTTCTTGTGTACGAAATCATCTTTCATAAATCTTAGTAACCGTACACATATCTCGTGCACAAAAATAACATACACATAACCTATGTATAAAATCATTCTCTCGATACATAACATTCACTTTTCATTGCTTTCATAGCTTGGCTTGGTAACCGACCTTAACATATAATGCGCATAAATAATATCCCCAAAATAGAACATCTCATCTGTATAATAATCATATAAACTTCGAAGTACTAAACACCACGCCCACTAGCCCTTCCGTCTAGTGAACATTCTGGGTGGGGGTGTTAAACCCGGTAGCTACCTTTAGAATTCGCGTCAATTAGGCGTGCACTAATTCTCAAAATTAGTGATGTTCCTTAATTCTTAGGTTACCAAGCAATAATAATCAGGGGAAAAATATTCATATCAATTGTGGTATTTATCACGTCCACATAATTCAATGGTGGCAATTATCACGTCCACATAATTCATTCGAGGAATGTTTTGCTTGTGTCTATCTCGTCAAACATTTATAAAAGCATTTCATGTATTCGCAGTTCAAAATGTATTTCAAAAGCATTTAATAAAGCAATTGTAAAAGTATCGCATGTATTCTCAGTCCCAAAAATGTAAAGAGTAAAAGGGAATCAAATGAACTCACAATACTGTATTTTGTAGTAAAAATACATATGACAACATTTGAACAATGCAGGGTTGGCCTCGGATTCACGAACCTATATCATTTATATATATTAACACATATAATGGTAATCGAACAAATTTAGGTATTATTATTACTTGTTATTTTAGTAGCTTGTACGTTTCATTAATAACTAAATTAACTATATTTATTTTTTTATATACATTAAATAGATAATTAGTATTTATTATAAACTTATTAACATAATTATGTTTTATGTAAATCATATATTTTTATATAGAAAATCTTTATTTGATATATTAATAATACTAATATTAATAATGATAAAAATAACAATAATAGCGTTAGAAATAATAAAAAAATAGTAATAAAATAATAATGATAAAAATAATGTTAATAATAATAATAATAATAATGATAGTTCTAATAATAAATATGGTAATTTTTATAAAAATTAGTTTTAATAATAGTACTACTTACATTAAAAATGATAATAATAATAATAATAATAATAATAATAATAATAATAATAATAATAATAATAATAATAATAATAATAAAAATAGTAATAAAATAATAATGATAAAAATAATGTTAATTATAATAATAATAATAATGATAGTTCTAATAATAAATATGGTAATTTTTATAAAAATTAGTTTTAATAATAGTACTACTTACATTAAAAATGATAATAATAATAATAATAATAATAATAATAATAATAATAATAATAATAATAATAATAATAATAATAATAATAATAATAATAATAATAATAAGAAATTACTACCTCTAGAGATAGCTTTAAAAAAATAGACGTCGTCGCCCAGGCTCGAACCCAGGACCTCTCGTTCACTGACCACATGCCTAACCAATGTTCTGTCTAGTTCATTTCTGATTTAACTGCTATCCGAATTCTTTATAATCCGTTATTCTGCCCGACATAAACCACATCTCGGCCCAATGTTTATCTGGCCCAACAGGCCCACGTTTTATTCTACTAACTCGATTGTTAAGCCTTATCCAATTTAGCAATTCAATAAACCTAAGTAGAAAGGTCCATTAGTGTATTTAATTAAATCTACTAGCCTAGTCCATGTTTTATTAAACTGCTCGAAGCATGTGTGGGTGTAGGTATGGAGTTTGATCGGGACAGAAACCAAATAAAATCAATGATTATTATCACTAATATTTTATGAGTTGGTTTTTGGTTTAAAATAACAAAAAAACTGAATCGCAAATGGGCAAGTGGGAAACTTTAATAAAAACCATTTCGGTAATGGGGTTGTCTTTATTCGAATGTGATCATTTAACAACTCCCATATCTTTATCTAGTGGATTGTTGTGCTTGTAATTGTTGGCCACTAATGTATAATAATCAGTCACGGTTCATCCTCATTAAAAAAATCATACGCCTAATATTTTTTACCATCATAATATTAGTTTCTGTCCCACAGGTTACTACTCGACCTACCTCACGGCCCAAGCTGCTCTGGTCCAGCAGTACAGTCCACTAACTAAGATCAAATGGACCCATTACTTGTCAAGTGGTAGTTTATCGATATAAGGTATTTGTATCAGGAAATCAAATATAGCAGCAGCAGTTGTAAAATGTAAACAAATGGGCGGTTTACAGTCGTGATGATGTTTGAGGTAGTTTAATGATCGTGGAGATCAAATCTGAATTAAAAGAGCTCGATAGGTAATTTAAGCTAGAGTGGTGGTGACATGGGGTGGTAGCTCAATGTTGGTGGATTATAGTGTGGCTGTTTGTTTGATTGATAAACAGGAAGGGTGAGTGAATTGAAGGTGATGGTTTTAGTGATCTGTTCGTGGGCTATAAAACAGCAGGAAGAGGTGACTTTGAGGTGTGAAGTGGCGATGATTGGTGTTCCATGGTGATTAGTCGATGGTTATGGCGAGTTCTATTAGAAGAGAGGGAGAGATAGAAAGAGGATAAGAGAGAGAGATGGTTGCTTAATAGTTCACGGTGGTGGATGATAACCGTGGTGGTCTTGCGGTTGTAATGGCCGCCGGTGGTGGAGGTGATGAGGTGGTCGCTTGGTGGTGATGGTTGTAGCAGGAGGTGAGTCAAGGTTGATCGAATATGTGATGGTGTTTGTATGTATATTTTATGATGCATCTCTCTATCACTCATATGGAATGTTTACATATAGAGAGTTGATAAAAGAAAAAAGTAGAACACTAGTTCCCTCAATTAATGTAATTCACGAGATAACAGTACATTTAATCATAAGTCACAGACATCCATTATGTAATATATATTTCTTTAGTACAAGATTTCTGTAAGTCGGTAACAAAAGCGTACAGTATTATAATATACTTTAAGAATTAAATCATGCAATTAGTTAGCCGTCACCTATTACGGACTAAATTTCATACTCCGTTGATAAATCAGTGGCGGGTAAAAGTCCTCGAAAAAATCCCATATTTTTAAATTAAATATATTTAATTATTTTAATCATTATGGTATAAAATTCGATCATTAACTATTAAATAAAAATTACATTAATTATTCATCCCAACCCCAAGTAAAATATAAAAACTTTTAAAATTTAATAATTAGGTCCTAAATATATTTTTAGTAAGCCTAAAGTTTATAGAACTCATTTTCGAATCACCGTTTATTTTAAAATCATATAAGTTTGAATTTAACTTACTTAATATTACCAGGAACACCAATTGAATATTACAATCATTTAATATTTATTTTTAAAATACTTTATTTATATATGGATATATTGTAGATAATATTTATTATAATATCCTATTTTTATTTTATTAATTTTAACAACAACAACATATAATACTTCAAATTATATTTCTAATTATTATTTATATATATACATTTATACACACATACCTATTTACAATTAATTATTCGTGAATCGTCGGGAATAGTGGAAGGTCAATTGAATATATGAACATCGTTTCAAAATTTTCTAGACTCAACATTACAGACTTTGCTTATCGTATCAAAATCAAATAAGATTCAAGTTTAAATTTGGTTGGAAATTCCCGGGTCATCACAGATTCAGCAATCAACAACTATACACACTATTTTCTCAACAATACACATTCTTTTATAAAAATCAAAACAACCATAGTCATTCAAATTCAATTACATATGCTGATCTTGAAATCGCAGAATTCAATTCGAAATATAACCAGTATCATCACTCTTAGATTCCTATACCTTTCTAAGTTATACTTTGACTCCAAAACTGTGCTAGAACATCATATGTATATTAACGATTACAATATGTGTTCAAACCCTCCGAAATTTCTGAAGACACTTCAAATAATGAACAATCGAGATGATGATCCAACCACATGTTACCCACAGTTATGTACCTGAAAAACTTATAAAACTAAAGTCATAGTTTAACACGTATCCGTGTCAGACCCTTTGGCATTTATTAGCTAAAATGACTTTTCAATTCCTTTCCAAAGTAGTCAGTTTTGTTACAGCTCCAGCAAGTCAACTTCAACTTTTCAGTCGAAACAACCTTATTACAACCTTGATATATACGTTGACCTTTCGCCATCGTTACCGGGGAACCATTTATGTTCCATCACATTAGCAATAAACTTACCAACAACTTCACTGATTTTTGATTTTCCGAAAAATCATTATCATTATTAAAACCCCATCATTTACCTATCTGCATCTTGTAACGAGAATTGCCATACGAATCATTGGGAATTAGCAATCAGTATTTTAAAATCTCGTAGCATGTTGACGCCAACAGTTATACATATAACGTCTATCTCCTGGACTTACATACTGCGAATGTGAAGTTTCTGAAAAACACCCTAAACTGCGAACTAGTTCTCGAAATTTTGAAAAATGCTGATGAAGCAGCAAGAACTGTAAATGACCTTAACAGTAAAAAGTTTGATGATAAAGAATAGTGGGTTGGCAAAACTCAGAAAAAGAGAAGGTTTGGGACTGGAAAACGGATTGAGCAAAGTATGAAGGAGGCTGTGGACAAATCACAAGGACGAAATCTACCTTCAAAGAATCCAAATGATTCAGTGTCTGCTAAAATCCTTAACAAATACCTTGCTCCTTGCTCTAAAACTCTTGCGGACAATATTCTTCATCATCCTCTTATCTTAAATATTCTAAGATATCATCGTATCTTCCGTTATAAATATCCTCCATGTTTCTGAAGATATTTTCATAACCATTCTTATCTGAAATCATTTATCCCCTCGCGTTATCTGTATCACATCATAAAGGAAACTGTTTTAGTTTCTAAATTCTGAAACCTTCGAGTATAAAGTATGAATGTTTTGAAGTAGTGTTGGGAACTGAAGCATGAGTTAGTATAATATAATGACACTTGATCAACGTGATTATATTATAGTAAGTCATGCTAAGTTTCTAAATGGAACGTGATGATTCACAGATCATAACGTCATCATGTGACATATTACACGACTCTTGTATTCTACTTAACCTCTAAACATATCAAGAAAATATTTTTCTTGGTGATTCGGTCTTTTCCGAGGTATTCTGGTAATTTGACAAATCAAGATCGTGCTATTACCATTCCTTTCTTAGAACATTAACTATATTCATTTCGAAATCCATACCTACGAATTCTGGACCGTTATTCGCTTGACTTGAAGTCGGGAAGAGGAGACAAAAGTATGGAACCCTTGAATATAAAAGAAAATATAAAGCTCGACAACAACACGTAAATTACAAACCGTGCATATCAATACATATTGCAACGTAAAGGCATGAGAGAATTAAAAATACTATAACCCCAAGGTAATAGTAAAAGTAAATAAAATCTTCCGGTGGTAGATGAAAAAGAAGAATGACAGATATGAAAGTTAGGAGTATATCAAGGATCAGAACGGGATGGAGCATATTGACGAATACTTTAAAATATGAGTTAAGGGAGAAAGAATAGAAGGTATGAGTTGTGGAAATAAGGAAACGAAGGGAGTAGATTTATAGTGAAATAGCAGACAGAGGAATCGAAACAAATCATTGCATTTAACCAAAGAAGATCCTAATTTCTTTAATTATCGAAGAACCAAATCTTATTACGAAGATTTTCTCTAAATTCCTTGAATTCCGGAGATCAACCGTGACTATGTCATTGGTTAAAAAGAACATGCATTTACTTATTTCATTCTTTTGTGATAACTTCACTCGTACTCTTCACAAAAATCAAATTACTTTATCTATATTACTTGATGATAATAAAATTAGACTCGTATACGTCATGAAAACATACTTATTATCAGCCATGACCATCCCATTCAAATTTCGGGACGAAATTTCTTTAACGGGTAGGTACTGTGACAACCCGGAAATTTCCAACCAAATTTAAACTTTATCTTTATATTATTTCGACACGATAAGCAAAGTTTGTTAAGTTAAATCTCAATAATTTTAAACTATGTTCATACATTCATTATAACCTCGACCAAATTCCGACGATTCACGAACCATTATATATAAATAGATATGTATATATATGTGTATATATATATATATATATATATTATAACTTGAGAATATTAATAAAGTATTAAACGTATAATACTTTACATGAAAGTATTTGTTTCAATATGTTTATCGATGGAATTAGAAGATAATATCAAATGATGGATTTATCAAATACATTGTGATATGATTACGGGTCCATGTTATGAGGTCCACTGTGATTTAAGAAATCTATTCTTTTTGACAACATTCGGAAAATGGTAAAGCGATTTATAAGTAAGAACGTGGAGTGTAAATAACTTAGATGTTGGATATTGACAAATTAAGTAACTCGACAATTTTCATTAAGATGATTTCATACGTTTATTTAACCTTTGGACTTTATCGCATACTTCACCAACAGAATGTAATTTAAAATCTTGAAACCTATTATGAATATATATGATTCTACTTTTCTAAAACGTTTTATGATATAATGATTTCCATTATTTTAACCTTTAAATAAAATGATTCTTAAATATATTTAGTTTTGGAAAACAAAATTATCATATTTATTTGATTTAGTTTCAAACGTACAAAAACGTTTTCAGTTTAAAAAGAACTTTATTATTAAAACGTATATAACTTTTATAAATATCTAGAACCACTTTTGACAACTCATTACTTAACCAGTATGATAAAGATAACTATATTTATATTTTATTTTATTAAATATATATAACGATTTAAATTAATATTATATATATTTATACGCGTATTATACGTACATAGTTTTATACTTTTACTATACTTAAACTTTTCCTTTACTTTATTTTTACTTTACTTTCACTTTAATAATTCATACTTTAATAATTTACTTTAATAATTCAAAAATCTATTATAAATAGAATTCAATAGGTTTCATTATTTCATAGAAACTTAAAAATATTTTCTCTAAACTCTCTCAATCGATTTAAATATATATATATTTACTCCGTATTATTTCAAGATATTATTAGTATACATAAAATATTACACGGAGTGCTGTCTGAGTGATTTCGAAATTGTTTTTTGAGCGGGATAGAGCTAAGGAAATTATGGGTTATAGCTATGGAGGTTATGGGTATGGTTCGGGAGTATTGCTCGTGAGTCAAACTAGTATTTATCATCTTCGTTGTGTCTACGTACTTTTCCTGCAATATTGAATCTCAATATTGATACGTGAGCCCTCATAACTTAACTTTTATATATTATTAGTGTATCCCTGACTAGTGCCCGAGTATATAGGATTATGCATGCTTATACGTTCGTTATTGTCGTTAGATAGGTTATGTCGAATCTTGAATTAAATACATATGCTATTAAGATAAGGTATACGATATGCATGTCGTTGGAAAGCTAGAAAAAAATTGAGAACTTTTCATTTAGATATCGAATGGTTTCGATAAACGGTTTAGAAGTTATAGTCAATTGAATTTTTGTAAAAATGATTATTATTATCGCCGTTATTATCGTCGTTATAATCTAATTATTATTATTATTATTATTATTATTTTTATTTTTATTATTATTATTATTATTATTATTATTATTATTATTATTATTATTATTATTATTATTATTAGTATTATTATTACTATTATTATTATTAATATTATTATTATTATTATTATTATTATTATTATTATTATTATTATTATTATTATTATTATTATTAATATTATTATTATTATTATTATCATTGTCGTTATTAATAAAAGATATTATTGTTATTTTTATTATTATTATTATCGTTATTATCGTTAAGGTTATAATTAGTATTATTATTATTATTATTATTATTATTATTATTATTATTATTATTATTATTATCATTCAAATAGTTATTAGTATTATCATTAATATTATTATTATTAGTATTATTATAATTAAAACTAATATTAGTAACATCTAATTATTATGATTACTATTATTATTATTAATATGAACGCGATATAAAAGACGACTAAAAGCTATTAAACGAAACGATTAGAAAATAATGAGTATGAGTATCATGATGAAATTAAGATATTGTAAGATATTGATTTAAAGAAAAAATATCGTTTTCATTATTTTACTATTATTGTTATTAAAAGTATTATTAATATTAAAACTATCATTTTTACTAAAATTATTATTTTCAATAAAAATATCATTGTTAATATGAAACATCATTATTATTATCATTTTAGTACTATTATTAATAAAAATTATCATTTTATCATTTTTAGAAAATATAATTATTGTTATTTTTATTAGTAGAATAATAATAATTATTACAAAATAATACAACTTTTACTTATTATTATTATTATTATTATCATCAATATTATTTTATCAAATAAATATGTGATACAAAGATATTTTACTACGTATAATATAATTACATTAATAATACCTATCATATTATTTTTATGATATTAAATGAACTTTATAAATTTTATTACTTAAGATATATAAAAGTATATTTTTATTATATAAATTTTAATATAAAATTTTATTTATTAATAAAAAAACTATATTATTTACTTTAATAAAATCTGTTAAAAATATTTAAATATATAAAATGACTATATTTAAACTATATAATAATCATGTATAAATTTTGGAAGATATTTTGGTCAATATGACTTTTGTTGACTTTTGCATATTTAGTCTCGAGCATTAGGATTGTGATACACTACGACTTGACATAAATTGTTAGACAGATATTGATCAAACATATAAATATATATAATTAATATAGGTTCGTGAATCCATGGCCAACCTTGCACTTGTTCAATGACGTCATATGTATTTTTACTACAAAATACAGTATAGTGAGTTTCATTTGCTCCATTTTTAAATGCTTTTGCAATATATATTTTTGGGACTGAGAATACATGCGCTGTTTTTTATAAATACTTTACGAAATAGACACAAGTAATCGAAACTACATTCTATGGTTGGATTATCGAATCGAATATCACCCCTTTTAGCTTGGTAACCTAAGAATTAGGGAACAGACACCCCAATTGACGCGAATCCTAAAGGTAGATCTACGGGCACTAACTCCCCCATACTGGAAAATGGTATGCTTTAGTACTTCGACTTTATATTATACCGATGGATTTCCATTTTGGGGATATTCTATATGCATGATGTTAATGTCGGTTACCAGGTGTTCAATCCATATGAATGATTTTTAAACACTTGCGAGTGTATGATTATTGAATAAAGGAAATCTTGTGGTCTATTAAAATTATGGAATTGATGGATTATGATAAACAAATGAACTCACCAACCTTTTGGTTGACACTTTAAAGCATGTTTATTCTCAGGTATTAAAGAAATCTTTCGCTGTGCATTAGCTCATTTTAAGGATATTACTTGGAGTCATTCATGGCATATTTCGAAAGATGTTGCATTCGAGTCATTGAGTTCATCAAGATTATTATTAAGTCAATTATAGTTGGATGTATTATGAAATGGTATACATGCCGTCAACTTTAGATGAAAAGAAAGTTTGTCTTTTAAAAACGAATGCAATGTTTGTAAAATGTATCATATAGAGGTCAAATACCTCGCGATGTAATCAACTATTGTGAATCATTTATAATGTATATGAACGGGTCCTTTCAAGAGAGGTGGTCATAGCGCGACGAAGTGTGAAATCTACGGACCGGTGATTAACAAAAATAATGCAACGAGTAATGTCGGGACAAGTAATGCCGCCTTTATTTGTTATGGATGTGAAAAACCGGGCCACGTCAAGAGTAAATGCCCAAACCAAGGAAATACAAATGGGCAAAGCCGTGGAAGAGTCTTCAACATTAATTTGGCAGAAGCGCAGGAAGACCCGGAGCTTGTTACGGCTACGTTTCTCATTAACAATAAATCTGCTTATGTTTTTTTTGATTCGGGTGCGGATAGAAGCTATATGAGTAGAGATTTTTGTGCTAAATTAAGTTGTCCACTGACGCCTTTAGATAATAAATTTTTACTCGAATTAGCAAACGGTAAAATAATTACAGCAGATAATATATGTCGGAATTGAGAAATTAAGCTGGTTAGTGAAACATTTAAGATTGATTTGATACCAGTAGAGTTAGGAAGTTTTGATGTGATAATTGGCATGGACTGGTTGAAAAAGGAGAGAGCAGAGATCGTATGTTACAAAAATGCAATTCGCATTGTACGGGAAAAAGAAAAACCCTTAATGGTGTACGGAGAAAAGAGCAACGTGAAGCTAAATCTTATTAGTAATTTGAAGGCGCGAAAGGTAATAAGAAAAGGTTGCTATGCTGTTTTAGCACATGTCGAGAAAGTACAAATAGAAGAAAAGAACATCAATGATGTTCCCGTCGCAAAAGAATTTCCCGATGTATTTCTGAAAGAATTACCGGGACTACCTCCACACCGATCCGTTGAATTTCAAATAGATCTTGTACCAGGAGCTGCACCAATAGCTCATGCTCCATATAGACTCGCACCCAGTGAAATGAAAGAATTACAAAGTCAGTTACAGGAACTTTTAGAGCGTGGTTTCATTCGACCAAGTACATCAACATGGGGAGCTCCTATTCTGTTTGTCAAGAAGAAAGATGGTACATTCAGGTTTTGTATCGACTACCGAGAGTTGAACAAACTTACCATCAAGAACCGATACCCATTACTGAGAATCAACGACTTATTTGATCAACTACAAGGCTCGTTGGTTTATTCGAAGATCGATTTACATTCTGGATATCACCAAATGCGGGTGAAGGAGGATGACATTCCGAAGACTGCTTTTAGGACACGTTACGGTCATTACGAGTTTATGGTTATGCCGTTTGGATTGACTAACACACCAACTGTGTTCATGGATCTTATGAACCGAGTGTGTGGGCCATATCTTGACAAGTTTGTCATTGTTTTCATCGATGACATACTTATTTACTCGAAGAATGATCAAGAGCACGAAGAACATTTGAGAAAAGTGCTAGAGTTGCAGAGAAAAGAAAAACTGTATGCTAAGTTTTCAAAGTGTGCATTTTGGTTGGAAGAAGTTCAATTCCTCGGTCACATAGTGAACAAAGAAGGTATTGAGGTGGATCCACCAAAGATTGAAACCGTTGAAAAGTGGGAAACCCCGAAAACTCCGAAACACATACGCCAATTTTTAGGGCTGGCTGGTTATTACAGGAGATTCATCCAAGATTTTTCCAAAATAGCAAAACCCTTGACTGCATTAACGCATAAAGGGAAGAAATTTTAATGGAAGGATGAACAAGAGAAAGCATTTCAATTGTTGAAGAAAAAGTTAACTACGGCACCTATATTGTCATTACCTGAAGGGAATGATGATTTTGTGATATATTGTGACACCTCAAAGCAAGGTCTCAGTTGTGTATTAATGCAACGAATGAAAGTAATTGCTTATGCGTCAAGACAATTGAAGATTCACGAGCAGAATTATACCACGCATGATTTGGAATTAGGCGCGGTTGTTTTTGCATTAATGACTTGGAGGCACTACTTATATGGGGTCAAAAGTATTATATATACTGACCACAAAAGTCTTCAACACATATTTAATCACAAACAACTGAACATGAGGCATCGCAGGTGGATTGAATTGTTGAATGATTAGGACTTTGAGATTTGTTACCACCCGGGGAAAGAGAATGTGGTAGCCGATGCCTTGAGTAGAAAGGACAGAGAACCTATACGGGTAAAAGCTATGAATATAATTATTCGTACTAACCTTACTACTCAAATAAAGGAGGCGCAACAGGGAGTTGTAAAAGAAGGGAATTTGAAAAATGAAATACCCAAAGGATCAGAGAAACACCTTAATATTCGAGAAGACGGAACCCGATATAGAGCTGAAAGAATTTGGGTACCAAAGTTTGGAGATGTGAAAGAAATGGTACTTGGGGAAGCACATAAAACCAGATACTCAATACATCCCGGAGCGAGAAAGATGTACAAGGACCTCAAGAAATATTTTTGGTGGCTGGGTATGAAAGCCGATATTGCTAGATATGTGGGAGAATGTTTGACGTGTTCTAAGGTCAAAGCTGAACATCAAAAACCATCAGGTGTACTTCAACAACCTGAAATTCTGGAATGGAAATGGGAAAACATTACCATGGATTTTATCACTAAATTGCCAAGCACTGCAAGTGGTTTTGATACTATTTGGGTAATAGTTGATCGTCTCACCAAATCAGCATACTTCCTGCCAATAAGAGAAGATGACAAGATGGAGAAGTTAGCACGACTGTATTTGAAAGAAGTCGTCTCCAGACATGGAATACCAATCTCTATTATCTCTGATAGGGATGGCAGATTTATTTCAAGATTCTGGCAGACATTACATCAAGCATTAGGAACTCGTCTAGACATGAGTACTGCCTATCATCCACAAACTGATGGGCTGTGATGACCCGGAAATTTTCGACCAAATTTAAACTTAATATTCATACGAATTCGACACGATAAGCAAAGTCTGTAATGACGAATCTCAAAATTTTGAAGTGTTTGCATTTATGCAATTACCCTTGACCGATCTCGACGATTCACGAACCTCTAATGTATATATAAATGATTATATATGTAAATAATGTATAATGAATATATATATATAGTTTTAAATTTATTTTGTAATCAACAATAACACTCAATTGTCATTCGATCGATAATAATTAAGTTAAAATCAAACTTATATTATTTTAAGATAAACTGTGATACAAAAATGAGTTCTATAAATTTTAGGCTTATTAAAGATATATTTAGGAACCATTTGTTGAATTTTAAAACTTTTTATATTTTACTTCAGGTTGGGAGTGAATAATTAATGTAATTTTTATTTAATAGTTAATGATCGAATTTTATACCATGATGACCAAAATAAATAAATATAGTTAATTTAAAAATATGAGATTTTTCTGAACACTTTTATCCGCCACTAATTTCAAACGATACACAGTCCGTGAAAACTATCGGTATATATAATATATATATATATATATATATATATATATATATATATATATATATATATATATATATATATATATATATATATATATATATATATATAATTGAAAGTATATTCTCTATATATGTACTGTTGTTTTGCTTGAAAACTGAATCGACTTTTATACGATTGTTAACATGTATCATGTATGCCTTCAATTGTTTTAACCTACTGTTTTGTGTTACAATATGACTTAGTCTAACATGGAACTAGTTACAAAGTGTTAATAGACATATTGTTATCGAATTATATACATGTTAATGTTTAAATAATAATTAAATATATGATATGATATATTCTTTGATATATGCCAAAAGCTCGGCTACTAACTATTCTAAATTTGACTCTTGATTGATTAATATGTAAAATGAATTATATATTAATTGCTTTTGCTTTCTGCATCATGAATCTTTATATAACCACATACATTGCATGACAACCAACACACTCACAATTTCAATGCTTTTGCTGTTTGTGCTTTAACCATATTTGATCCATACATATACTTTATGTCTTTTTTCCTTTTTCCATTACTAGTGTTCTTCTCATTTCGACAACTATCTCCCACATATTAATCTCTCTTTTCTTGCTACTTACAATTGCCATTATATGAAACACCCATAATCCATCATCATCGTCTCATCATCTTCATCAAAGACATCCCACCATCGACAGACATCATCACCAAACTCTACGACTGCTGCTTAAGATGTTTCTATTTCTTTCGCTGCAAAACCACTCAAACACAACCCTAATCACATACTATCACCACCATAACTGAATCATTTTTCTGTTGTATCTATTTCTATTTTGAACAACCTCAAGCCAAGAAACAAACCCACAACTCCACCGCCTCACCACCATGGTTAACAGTTAATATTTCTGTTTCCTTTTGAACGCACCCAACAACTATCACAAAAACCCACTTGAGTTTTCTGTTTCTTTTCTTTTCTGGTTTGACATACATGAGCCATCTTCTTTTTTTCTCTCAAATGATCAACCACCATCTCCACCATTTCAAACCCACTTGAAATCATTGTTGTTACTATACGAAAACCACAACCATCACTGTAAAGATACTATTACGGTTGCAGTTAAATGATGAAGGTCTTAATGATGATGAGAGACTGAAGATTACAATTACTGTTACTGTTAACAGCTCCTGTGTTCTACTTGAATCGTTGTTGCTACTGGTTAATGAATGATGTCATTGATATGTTGATGAGGATGAATAAAAAAAACGATGATGAGAATGAGGTATGTGATACAACGAAAATGATGATAGCTGCTTATGGGCCTAGCTACCTTCTAATCCATTCACCATTACATACCCACAATTTTGATTCACAAGTCGGCCCAATAATACTGCAGCCCATTCCGTGCAAACCCAAATACCATTACGTGATACTGGTTCCGTTTTCTGTTTTTAATCGAACCAACCTCTCTCGTTATTTATATTTTGTTTACTTTCTTTTGAAAACCTGCAACTCTTGAGTTGTTTCATTGCTACTAATATAATTTTCATCACCTTTTACGTTAATTACTTTCCTACTGATAACCGTAACCCAAACCCAACTATTGTTCATCGAAGACCCACTTGATATAAACGAAGATAATGATTTTGATTCATAGAGAAATGATGATGATGAAACCGAATAGTAAGATGAATGAGGAAGTGATTAGGATGATAGAGTGATTATGTTATTAAATGATCTCTGATTGAGTGAACTTAGGAAGAAGAGGGAATGACTGATAAAAAGGTTATATTAAATTTAATTCAGGTTATATCAGAAATGAAATGGCAGCGGGCTGGTTAGGCGTATGTTGGGTGAATGGGAGGTCGTGGGTTCGAGTCCCGGCTTGGGCAAATTGATATCTTTTTGATCCTTTAAGGTAGTAAATCATTTTTATTAGTATTATTATTATTTGTCTTATAATTATTATTATTGTTATTATTATTAGTAGTATTAATATTATCATTCTTAATAGTATTAACATTTTTATTATTACATTTATTTAAAGTATCGTTATTGTTAAAGTTATCATTTTCTATTAAAATTGGTATTATTATTGAAACTAACATTTTTATCAAAGTTATCATATTTTTTATGATTAAAACTATTACTATTATTATTATTATTATTATTATTATTATTATTATTATTATTATTATTATTATTATTATTATTATTATTATTATTATTATTATTATTATTATTAAAAACATCATTATTTTTATCATTAGTATTTTTATTATCATTTTTATTATTTCCAACACTAATATTATTATTTTTATCTTATTATTATTAGTATTATTAATATATCAATTAAAGATTTTCTATATAAAAATATATTACTTACATAAAACATAACTATATTAATATGTTTGTAATAAGTATTAATTATCTATTTAAAGTATATAAAAATAAATATAGTTAATTTAGTTATTCATGAAACGTACAAGTTACTAAAATAACAATTAATACTAATACCTAAATTTGTTCGATTCTATTATATGTGAACATATCTTGACATATACAAATGATATAGGTTCGTGAATCCGAGGCCAACCCTAAACTTGTTAAATGTCGTTATATGTATTTTTACTACAAAGTACATTAGGTGAGTTTCATTTGCCTTTTTTCCCATTTATATTTTTGGGCTGAGAATACACGCGCTGCTAATATTTGACGAAATAGACACAAGTACTTAAAACTACATTCTATGGTTGGATTATTAAATCGAATATGCCCCTTTTTAGTTTGGTAATCTAAGAATTAGGGAACAGACACCCTAATTGACGCGAACTCTGAAGATAGATCTATCGGGCTTAACAAGCCCCATCCAAAGTACCAGATGCTTTAGTACTTCAAAATTTATATCATGTCCGAAGGAGGATCCCAGAATGATGGGGGATATTCTTATATGCATACTGTGAATGTCGGTTACAGGTGTTCAATCCATATGAATGATATTTTTGTCTCTATGCATGGGACGTATGTTTATGAGAAATGGAAATATGAAATCTTGTGGTCTATTAAAATGATGGAAATGATTATTTATGTTAAACTAATGAACTCACCAACCTTTTGGTTGACACTTTAAAGCATGTTTATTCTCAGGTACGAAAGAAATCTTCCGCTGTGCATTTGAGCATTTTAAAGATATTACTTGGAGTCATTCATGACATATTTCAAAAGATGTTGCATTCAAGTCGTTGAGTTCATCAAGTTATTGTTAAGTCAATTATAGTTGGATATATTATGAAATGGTATACGTGTCATCAATTTTTGGTGTAAAGAAAGTTTGTCTTTTAAAAACGAATGCAATGTTTGTAAAATATATCCTATAGAGGTCAAGTACCTCGCGATGAAATCAACTATTGTGAATCATTTGTAATCGATATGGACTTCGTCCAGATGGATTAGGATGGGTCTCTACAGTTGGTATCAGAGCGGTGGTCTTAGCGAACCAGGTCTTGTAATAGTGTGTCTAACTGATAGTCGTTAGGATGCATTAGTAAGTCTGGACTTCGACCATGTCTGCATGTCAAAAGTTTTGCTTATCATTTCGTGTCGAAAATTATTTGCTTATCATCCTTAAAGTCTAGACATGTCTTACTGCCTCTATTGCATAGACAGTATATAGATAAATTCATATCTTAGTGTATCTGTTATTGTTACCTTTGCCTGACAGCTTCCGTAGATTCCTCCGTAACTTATGGGATTTTAGTAATATATATGCGTATGTAAATTATGTATTGCAGGGTACTAATCTACATCCTATAATCTATTTCTTATTGAAAATCCTTCATCTGATCATATGAGATGAATCCCTTAACCAGTTCGAGTCCCTTAGATTTCGATAGCTATTCTGATAGTTATTCCGACAACTATTCTGACATAGATATTGTGATGACCCGGAAATTTCTGACCAAATTTAAACTTAATCTTTATATGAATTCGACACGATAAGCAAAGTTTGTAATGATGAAGTCTCGTAAACTTTGAACTGTCTTCATGCATACATTTGACCTTTGAACTATTTAAATGGAATCAGTGAACCTTTGACCATTCCCGACGATTCACGAACAATGATTTGTAAATAAATATGTATATATATATATATATATATATATTAAAATGTATAAATATTTAATATTTAATATATGTTATTACATATATATTGTATGAGTATTAAGTATTATATAGTTTATAATACGTGATAGTAAAATATTAAATATGATTACAAATTAAAATATATTTGTTATTAATATTATTATCACTATTGTTAATGTCATTATTATAATAAGTAATAGTAAAAAAAAATATAATTATTATAATCAATATGGATATTATTAATAGATATTATTATTTGCATTAAGAACTATTATTATTATAAGTTGATAATATTATTAAAATTAATGTTGTTATTATTAAAAAATAATAATAATAATAATAATACTTTTTATTATTACTAATATTAATAATATGATTATTATCATTTTTTTAGTATCATTATTATTTATTAGTACTATTAATATAATTATTATTAATTAGAATTATTATTACTTTTATATATTTATTATTATTACAGCTTATATATCGATATAGGAGCTGGATTCAGTTTAACATCACCATCTAATATGGATTTCCTGTCTCTAAACCCGATTTACAAATCAATTACAATCACATATGAGGTCAAATTTTGTTAGAAGTCCCTTTCTCCTTTTGTATTTTTTTTATTTTCTTTCGGTACCTGATGGATTTTATGTCAACACTTTTTCCCTCGCGATGACATTTGATTACCTCAGATTTGTTGAAGGGTATTTCGAATTACTCCAATATCATTCTCAATTAACTATATCTCTCTATATCTTTCACTCTCTCACCCTCTCTTAATAGTTGTAACCGAAGTAACCACCATGTATAACCATCATTGCCACGAAACCCATGAAACTCGATATGATGCTACGTATTATACCACTCGAACCACTGTCTCTAGAGCATCATCTTTCCTTTCTTTTTCTATTGAATTCGATATTCACCATAGAACTTCACTCCACCATCAATAATCATGAACCACCATGACTCACTTTTGATTTTCTTCGTCATCATATACAACCAACGCAAAACACCACGAACCTATTTTAATCACCAACCACTTCTAATCAACCCTCGTGAACTTCGACCCACCATTACCACCTTCCACCCATTAAACCATCAAACCCATGAAAACTTGTACTATATTAAATTTCTTTTCTGTTTCGCTTTGCCACCACCAACTACTACAACTACCACTTATACGACATCGACGTAACTAAAACACTTTTGATTCCTGCTACGTTTGCTGTTACCTTCTATTTTAAGTTGAAGAACACTTCAACAACCATGTTATTGCTATGTTATTAATCGACATCACATACCTGCAACTACATATTTCTATTTCGTATTTCAAATATGAAACCAACTTTGATAATCAAACTACACGTCACTATTGCTGTGCTACTTTTTTACGTCTCTTTTCTATTTAATGGCCGACCAATGGAACTAGTAAAAGATATGTGTTATTTTTTTTTATTTAGAAAAAGCTTTTGATTGATGGAACCCCACTTCCAACTGCTATATCACGAGGCTTATATTAAATCTAAAACTTTTGGACCAAAGAGGGATTAGATGAAGTTACCTTGGGCTCATTAATGAATTGGGCTAGTAAGCTTCATTTGAAGCCTTGTTCTATTCTAATTAAGGTTGGGCCGAAAAGTTAACCTGCCATATGTATTATCTTGTTTTTGTTTCGCTGCTATACCCGTTTTCCCTGTCATGATACCGCTACTCGATTACGGGTTATAGTGTATACACACAAACCATCGCTACAACGCTACTACTTTATTTCTATTCCTGTTTCTTTTCGAAAGATCCATCATACATACCCTTATAAATTGCTGATAGAATGAGCCAAGCAACCTGTTGTACGTCTTGTTTCTGTTCCTGTTAAACAGCGAGAATGATGATGGTTCATTAATGACGAGTGAAGATGATGATGATTACGTTGTAATAATGAATGATAATAACGAATGATGATGATACCGTAATGATGATGAACGTAGAAGATGACGAATAATGAAATTTGATGATGACGAGATGATATACGATTATGATATTGATCATAGTATTCGCAGTTGGAGATGATGGCGATTTAGATGATGATTATACTGCTTCCGTGATTGTTCCTGTATGCCGAAACCCTTGGATGTCGACATCTGATCCTGGTCACTGGAGTTTTAGCAAGAAGTGAAATTTAAGTATTGGATCAATTAGAAACAGAAACGGGCTGTTGGGGGATCCCTTTTGTTATGTGGGCCGAACTCTAAATGGGTTAGTAGCAGACTAAAAGCAGGAGACAGCTAAATAATCGACTTATATACATTCAGGTGTGATTAACTTAAGAAAGACGGGAATGGAGTAATGGTTACAAGGGTGTTTGGGTTTTTGAGAGGTCGCGGGTTCGAGCCCGGGCATGGACATTTTTTCTTTTTGGAGCTTTCTCTAGTGAGGTAGTTATTATTATTACTCTCATTATTATCATTATTATTATTATTATTATTATTATTATTATTATTATTATTATTATTATTATTATTATCATTATTATTATTATTATTATTATTATTATTATTATTAACAATATTATTATAACAGATAAATATTTTTATATAAGAGTACATTTACAACTACTATGATATTACATATGATTATGTATATTTATATAAATATTTACACATAACAAAATATTGATTTTTACTATAATATTAATCATATATATACATATATATAAATATATAAAACTGTATAAATATTAATTATTTTAAAAATATATATATACAAATTAGATACATAAGGTATATAATTTAAGCCAAATATATAAATCGTTCGATTACGATTATATATGTGTTAATATTAATATAAATGATATAGGTTCGTGAATCCGAGGCCAACCCTGCATTGTTCAATGTCGTCATATGTACTTTTACTACAAAATACAGTATGGTGAGTTCATTTGCTCCCTTTTACTCTTTACATTTTTGGGACTGAGAATACATGCGCTACTTTTACAACTCTTTTATTAAATGCTTTTGAAATACATTTTGAATTGCAAATACATGAAATGCTTTTATAAATATTTGACGAGATAGACACAAGCAAAACATTCCTCGAATGAATTATTATGTAGACAGAAGTTCTGCGGATTATTATTGAATTATGTGGACATGATAATTGCCACCATTGAATTATGTGGACATGATAATTGCCACCATTGAATTATGTGGACATGATAATTGCCACCATTGAGTTATGTGGACATGATAATTGCCACCATTGAATTATGTGGACATGATAATTGCCACCAATTGATGTGAATGTTATGTATCGAGAGACTGATTGTTATACACAGGTTATGTGTATGTTATTTTTGTGCACGAGATATGTGTACGGATACTAAGATTTATGAAAGATAATTTCGTACACGAGAAAGGTGTACTGTATTTAAAATATATCGCATGTACATTACAGGTGGGTATAGGATTCGGGCCCATTTGTACCATGCAGCATTTAAATTTTGTGGTCTATCAAAATGATGAATTTTATTGTTTTAAGATAAACCTATGAACTCACCAACCTTTTGGTTGACACTTGAAAGCATGTTTATTCTCAGGTATGAAAGAAATCTTCCGCTGTGCATTTGCTCATATTACATGGAGTCGTTCTTGGCATATAGAGGTCAGAACCTCGCAATGGGACCAACTGTTGAAGACTTTGTCCAGATGGATTAGGACGGGTCACTACAGGTGGTATCAGAGCGGTGGTCTTAGCGAACCAGGTCATGTATTAGTATGTCTAACTTGTAGTTGTTAGGATGCATTAATGAGTCTGGACTTCGACCTAGTAGTTATTAGGTTATATTAATAAGTCTGGACTTGAACCTGGTCCGCATGTCAAAAGTTTTGCTTATCATTTCTTGTCAAAGATTACCTGCTTATCATTCTTAGTCTAGACACATCTTACTGCATTGATTGCATGAATAGTATATAGACAAAAATTCATATCTTAACGTATCTGCTAATTCACATCTTAGCGTATCTGTTACTGTAGACCTTATCTGACACATTTCCTTAAATTCTCTCGTAATCTACGGGATCTTCTGTACTATGTATAGGTATTCTATGTAATTAGAATGTCATCCGATATCCGAAAATCATTTCATATCGAAAAATCCTCTATTCAATCGTACACAATGGAACTCACAACTAGTTCAAGTCCCTCGGATTCTGATATGGAGTCCTACTCCAGCTCCGAAAGCAGCGTCACCAGAATGAATCAATTAATCAGCCATCCCCAATTCATTTGATGAATTCGTAGTCTACTCAATCATTGGAGACAAGAAGAAGATGATCCCTTCCACCAACCGAATTTACCTTTTGGCGAAGAACCTGAATGACCTATCGGCGAACCAATTTGAAACACCATTTTCACTCTTATTTCCCGAATAACTCGCCACGAACATATCATATCTCATATTCTAAACTTTATTCATTCACTTGTTCCAACCGCCAATCATCCCGGAGTAATCAAAGAAGTCAACGAGCTTCGCGCCTGAGTAATCAATTTGGAGAATATAGTGCAAAATTTACCAGCTTCAACAACATTATCGGCATCAACAGTACCACCAACAACAACATCCGCATCCCAAGCCTCAATTTCATAATCTGTTCAACGAACATCAACATCATACGCACCATAGATACCAAGGAGTATCAACAGCAATTAACAATGAAGTATTGAACCATAACTTCATTAATATTCTGCAAAGAATATGTGGATCCTAATAATTAACGAAGAAGTATTGATCCATAACTTCATCAATATTCTGTGAAGAATATGTGGATCCTAATAGTTTTAAGGATTACTTATTCTAGCTCAAATCGAAAAACAAATGAGCCTAATATTATATTGACTCATTAAATCTATAATTACATCTGAAGAAAATATATATGTATATATATTTTCATAAAAAGATTGTGATTAAAAATTCTTTCATAAAAACTGTTAATGGTGAAAATATTTTAACGGGTAGGTAATACCCGAGGAATATTTAAATTTCACATTAATAAGTTACACTGTACATTCTTCAATTCAGATTCAGCAGTCATTAATAACACTGCTCAAATTCACACATATACGTATCCGTTCACCAAAGAACAACTATTTTCATCCAAATTCAATTTCATATTCGGATTTTGACCGATCAAATCCAAGTCAAGATTTGACAAGTGGCATAATGAAGAAAATAATGAACAAAATAAAATTGATTAGTAACCACTTAATTAACTACGTAAAACTTTAAAACTATATTAATCAAATCCTAGCTAACTGTTCATAGCTAACTGTTCCTATATGACTATTTCCTTAAAATATACTAGTTTTGATGGAACCATTGAACTATTGGACGATTGGACTACTATCATGAACAATTAAAAAGTATTAAAAGAGTAGAAAATATTAATTACAACACATTTTTAAGTTAAAAGAGCGTAAATAAATTACATTTACTACAGTTAAATATTTCCTCAAGTTGCCACTTGATTTCATCTTAAACCTCATTTGCATCTTGACGATTACAATATGCGTTCAAACCTTTCATGATTCTTGAAAACATTTCAATCGAGAGAATGAACCAACCGCACTTCATCTACAGAAGAAAAGATTGATGCGTATAGTTATGCACCT